>NC_069503.1:929234941-929449941 GCF_027579735.1 Bombina bombina | reverse complement strand
GATTTTTAAAATGATATTGTACAAAACATGTCCATTCACAACAGCAATTAGCATACAGGGGCCTAGATTTGGAGTTCGGCGGTAGCCGTCAAAACCAGCGTTAGAGGCTCCTAACGCTGGTTTTGGCCGCCCGCTGGTATTTGGAGTCAGTGATTAAAGGGTCTAACGCTCACTTTTCAGCCGCGACTTTTCCATCCCCTTACGTCAATTGCGTATCCTATCTTTTCAATGGGATCTTTCTAACGCCGGTATTTAGAGTCGTTTCTGAAGTGAGCGTTAGAGCTCTAACGACAAAATTCCAGCCGCCTGAAAATAGCAGGAGTTAAGAGCTTTCTGGCTAACGCCGGTTCATAAAGCTCTTAACTACTGTACCCTAAAGTACACTAACACCCATAAACTACCTATGTACCCCTAAACCGAGCTCCCCCCACATCGCCGCCACTCGATTAAAATTTTTAACTCCTAATCTGCCGACCGCCACCTACGTTATACTTATGTACCCCTAATCTGCTGCCCCTAACCCCGCCGACCCCTGTATTACATTTATTAACCCCTAACCTGCCCCCCACAACGTCGCGACGAATGACGGTTCCTTTAAGGGACGTCATCCAAGCCAATAGAATGCGAGCTCAATCTGATTGGCTGATTGGATCAGCCAATCGGATTGAACTTGATTCTGATTGGCTGATTCCATCAGCCAATCAGAAAATTCCTACCTTAATTCCGATTGGCTGATAGAATCCTATCAGCCAATCGGAATTCGAGGGACGCCATCTTGGATGACGTCCCTTAAAGGAACCGTCATTCGTCGGGAGACAACGGAAGAAGAGGATGGATCCGCGTCGCCTGCTTCAAGATGGACCCGCTCCGCACCGGATGGAAGAAGATTGAAGATGCCGCTTGGAGAAGATGTTTGCCGGTCCGGATGTCCTCTTCTTGCTGGATAGGAGGAAGACTTTGGAGCCTCTTCTGGACCTCTTCAGCACCGGATGATGGATCGCCAACCCCCGCTTGGTTTGGATGAAGATGTTGGAGCCAGGACGGATCGGTGAACCTGGTATGGTGAAGACAAGGTAGGAAGATCTTCAGGGGCTTAGTGTTAGGTTTATTTAAGGGGGGTTTGGGTTAGATTAGGGGTATGTGGGTGGTGGGTTGTAATGTTGGGGGGGGGGTATGGTATGTTTTTTTTTACAGGCAAAAGAGCTGAAATCCTTGGGGCATGCCCCGCAAAGGGCCCTGTTCAGGGCTGGTAAGGTAAAAGAGCTTGTAACTTTTTTAATTTAGAATAGGGTAGGGCATTTTTTATTTTGGGGGGCTTTGTTATTTTATTAGGGGGCTTAGAGTAGGTGTAATTAGTTTAAAATTGTTGTAATATTTTTCTTATGTTTGTAAATATTTTATTATTTTTTGTAACTTAGTTCTTTTTTATTTTTTGTACTTTAGCTAGTTTATTTAATTGTATTTATTTGTAGCAATTGTGTTTAATTAATTTATTGATAGTGTAGTGTTAGGTTAATTGTAGGTAATTGTAGGTAGTTTATTTAATTAATTTATTGATAGGGTAGTGTTAGGTTTAATTATATCTTAGGTTAGGATTTATTTTACAGGTAAATTTGTTATTATTTTAACTAGGTAACTATTAAATAGTTCTTAACTATTTAATAGCTATTGTACCTGGTTAAAATAATTAAAAAGTTGCCTGTAAAATAAATATAAATCCTAAAATAGCTATAATATAATTTATATTGTAGCTATATTAGGATTTATTTTACAGGTAAGTATTTAGCTTTAAATAGGAATCATTTATTTAATAAGAGTTAATTAATTTCGTTAGATGTAAATTATATTTAAGTTAGGGGGGTGTTAGTGTTAGGGTTAGACTTAGCTTTAGGGGTTAATACATTTATTATAGTAGCAGTGAGGTCCGCTCGGCAGATTAGGGGTTAATAATTGAAGGTAGGTGTCGGCGATGTTAGGGAGGGCAGATTAGGGGTTAATACTATTTATGATAGGGTTAGTGAGGCGGATTAGGGGTTAATAACTTTATTATAGTAGCGCTCAGGTCCGCTCGGCAGATTAGGAGTTAATAAGTGTAGGCAGGTGTCGGCGACGTTGAGGGGGGCAGATTAGGGGTTAATAAATATAATATAGGGGTCGGCGATGTTAGGGCAGCAGATTAGGGGTACATAGGGATAACGTAGGTTGCGGCGGTTTACGGAGCGGCAGATTAGGGGTTAAAAAAAATATGCAGGTGTCAGCGATAGCGGGGGCGGCAGATTAGGGGTTAATAAGTGTAAGGTTAGGGGTGTTTAGACTCGGGGTACATGTTAGAGTGTTAGGTGCAGACGTAGGAAGTGTTTCCCCATAGGAAACAATGGGGCTGCGTTAGGAGCTGAACGCTGCTTTTTTGCAGGTGTTAGGTTTTTTTTCAGCTCAAACAGCCCCATTGTTTCCTATGGGAGAATCGTGCACGAGCACGTTTTTGAGGCCGGCCGCGTCCGTAAGCAACTCTGGTATCGAGAGTTGCATTTGCGGTAAAAATGCTCTACGCTCCTTTTTTGGAGCCTAACGCAGCATTTGTTTAAACTCTCGATACCAGAGTTAAATTTATGGTGCGGCAAGAAAAAAGCCCGCGGAGCGTTAACAGCCCTTTTACCGCCGAACTCCAAATCTAGGCCAGAGTATTCTCTGGTCAAAGTATTACAATTCAGAAAACAAGGTAAACAGCCAGATTACGAGTTTTGCGTTAGATTAAACTATGTTGTTACAATATCATTAAAGCAATGTCTTTGAATCAAATAAAAGTCAGAATTGTTTATTGCTTTACAAAGTTACTATGTACTTGTTTCTAAAACAACCTTTTGTATATTAAAAAGTACACTTCTACACTTAAAAATAGTGTGATATACACAATTCTAAAAAATATAGTATAATATACACAATTCTATGGTGTGATATATACACTTTACACAAATTATATTCATATACACACTGGCTCCAAAAAAAGACAAACTGTTGGATATGACCGGTAATATGTTTAAACACATTCGATTTAAAACTTCTATTAAAAAGGTATCCACCTAATTTTTGAGTATATCAGTATCCACAGTGTGGAAACTGTTATGAGTTAAATATGAGTTACCACCTTATGTCTTACAAATTGTTTATCTTTGTTGCTATTAATTTACACTTTAAAAGAACGTCTTTCTGTTGAAAGGTTTGTATATCATTCTTATTACGTGAACCTCTGTTGTTCTGAATATAATGGAGATTTTTTTCCGAAGAGAAAAATAAATACTGTCTTTCCTGAATTCTTTCTGGCTTGTTATATTCCAACAAAGTACCACACTACAACGGGCTAATACACCTCTTGGTGCCTACCTTATTCAAGTTGTGGAGACTTGCCGTACACTCAGCCAGGCACAGGTGTCTCTATAGCTCTGTTCAGTTGGTACTTTCGGGTTGGTAACGTAGTTGTCTGCATATAGGAAGTAGTTTTGTGGCGATTACTCTGTGCAGAGTTTGTTGGTTTCTTTTCGGGGAAAAAAAGAGTCCCTTCTTTAATCTGTCTCATCGGGAACCTGTGGATGACAGATAGAAGAGGCGCCTCATGGGACAAGTATCGTCTGGAACAACAGATGGTAACAGAACAAGCGGACCCCCCACAGAGTGTTACTCACAAGAGAGGCGGTACAAACGTGTACCCAGACAGGCAGGACGGAACTAAAAATCGCCCGTCAGACAAGCGTACGCTCGATGCGCTGGAGGCAGACGTCACTCAGCAAGCAGCTCAGAGTAGACCCAGCAGGGGAGCCAATGGGGTCGATGGAAACTCGGCAAAACGGACCTCCGAGGAGATTAACAGGAACAAAATGTTAGATGAATCAGGAAATGTAGCTTTAAACAGGCAGGATATTCTGAATAAGCAGGATGGCAAGGGATTACTGAGAAAGTAGATTCCACCAGGTCTTTAGACAGGTAGAATTTGGCATACATGGAAGTGGAATAAACTGCAAAAGAATGAATTCTCCTGAAAATCTGCAGAGAAAAAAGATTCAGTTTAAACACAGGCAGTAAGGATCTCTGAGTAGAGACACCTCTGTTGAAAGGTTTGTATATTATTCTTATTACGTGAACCTCTGTTGTTCTGAATATAATGGAGATTTTTTTCCGAAGAGAAAAATAAATACTGTCTTTCCTGAATTCTTTCTGGCTTGTTATATTCCAACAAAGTACCACACTACAACGGGCTAATACACCTCTTGGTGCCTACCTTATTCCAGTTGTGGAGACTTGCCGTACACTCAGCCAGGCACAGGTGTCTCTATAGCTCCATTCAGTTGGTACTTTCGGGTTGGTAACGTAGTTGTCTGCATATAGGAAGTAGTTTTGTGGCGATTACTCTGTGCAGAGTTTGTTGGTTTCTTTTCGGGGGAAAAAAAGAGTCCCTTCTTTAATCTGTCTCAATCCTTTGAGTAGATTGAACAACTTTAATGTCAGCAATCAGTAATAGTTCCATCAACGCGTTTCACCGTTTTGCAATCAAGATGGTTGAATACTATTTTCAGTGTCCTTATAAACATATGTCTTACAGGTAATTGGTTAGCCAATTTGCCTTCATATCCGGTGTTTATTCTTAAGGTGGATATTAGTAAAGGTGGAATCTCATGATGTTTGATACATTCATTCATATAAAATTGTATTGCAAAAGTCTAAAGAATTTTTAATCACAAAGTTCAAGATACAAACGTCATCTGAATCTTAACTACTAATACATATCATATCATATATACTATAACAAAATATTAAAAATATACTACAGTTGTGGTGGGATGGATTATTGGAACATTTATATGTGAATTCAACATATATAGAAAAGAAATTGGAGACAATATATGGAACCAGAGAAGATTTTTTGAGAAACATTTTATATTTTATAGAAATATGTTACTGTACAAAATATTGAGGAATACTATAGTTTGGGAAATATATAGGGCCAACATTTTAGAGAAACATTTGATATTTTATAGAGATATATTTTTATCTGATTGTAGGGAAACATGTAAAAAATGTTACACCATGATTGGGGTTAAATCAATATTGACATTAATACCTACAATCATATATAAGAATTATGTATATCCATTTATGTTTATTACTGTTTATAAAGAGGATTTAATAATCAGCTTAAACTAGTCCAAAATTAAAGGGTTAAGTTCTAGTTCAGAATTTAAACCTTGTGGATATAAGGTCTTCATTTCATAGATTAATTCTGCCTCTTTCCTCAATAAGAGCTGGTCGAAGTTCCCTCCTCGCCAGGGTTTTTTGATTTTACGTATGCCCCAGTACTTTGAATCTTTAATGTTATTCTAATGTTTCACCCTAAAATGCTCATATAGGCGAGTTTCTTGGTCTCCTTTTTTAATTAAATTAAGGTGTTCTCTTATTCTCGTGCATAGGGTTCTAGAAGTTTCTCCTAAGTACTGTTTTCCACATGAACATTGAAGTAAATATAGTATCCCTTTATCACTACATCTATTTGTATCCTTAATTTTATATTTTTTGCCTGTATTAGTGGACAAATATTCTCTACATGTAGTGCTATGCTGACAGGCTTTGCAGCTGTAAAAGGGGTAATATCCACATAATTTATTGCCTAGGAGGTCTCTGTCCTGTAATTTTTGCTGTTGTGTTTTCTTATTGAAGTCACTAGGAGCAAGGATACTTTTTATATTTGCAGCCTTCCCATAGATGATAGTTGTTTTTTCTTATAGTAAGTCACCTATGATAGGGTCTGCTCTAATGAGGTGCCAGTGTTTGATTGGCTGATTGGAACAGCCAATAGAATGCAAGCTCAATCCCATTGGTTGATTGGGTCAGCCAATTGGATTTTTTACCCTTTAATTCCGATTGGCTGAAAGAATTCTATCAGCCAATCGGAATTCAAGGGACGCCATCTTGGATGACGTCCCTTAAAGGGAACCTTCAGTGTACGGCTGGGACCGTATGAAGAGGATGCTCTGCGCCGGATGTTTTGAAGATGGAGCCGCTCCGCGTCGGAAGGATGAAGATAGAAGATGCCGTCTGGATGAAGACTTCTGCCCGCCTGAATGATGACTTCTTGCCGTTTGGATGAAGACTTCCCCCGGCTTCGTTGCAGACTTCTTGCCGTTTGGATGAAGACTTCTCCCGGCTGGATGAGGATGGATGTCCGGTCTTCAAAAACTGTAAGTGGATCTTCGGGGGTTAGTGTTAGTTTTTTTTAAGGGTTTATTGGGTGGGTTTTATTTTTAGATTAGGGACTTTGGGCACCGTAAAATAGCTAAATGCCCTTTTAAGGGCAATGCCCATCCAAATGCCCTTTTCAGAGCAAAGGGGAGCTTAGGTTTTTTAGGTAGGTTTTTATTTGGGGAGGTTGGATGAGTGGGTGGTTGGTTTTACTGTTGGGGGGTTGTTTGGATTTGTTTTTACTGGTAAAAGAGCTGATTTCTTTTGGGCAATGCCCCGCAAAAAAGGCCCTTTTAAGGGCCATTGGCAGCTAAGTGTAGGCGAGGGTTTTTTATTTTGATGGGGCTTTTTTATTTTGATAGGGCTATTAGATTAGGTGTAATTAGTTTAAATATTTGATAATTTCTTTTTTATTTTGTGTAATTTAGTGTTTATTATATTTTGTAATTTAGATAAATGTATTTTTTTAATGTAATTTATTTAATTTTAGTGTAATGTTAGGTTTAACTGTAAGACAGGTTAGGTTTTATTTTACAGGTAAATTTGTATTTATTTTTACTAGGTAGTTAGTAAATAGTTAATAACTATTTACTAACTAGTCTACCTAGTTAAAATAAATACAAATTTACCTGTGAAATAAAAATAAAACTTAAGATAGCTACAATGTAACTATTAGTTATATTGTAGCTAGCTTAGGTTTTATTTTACAGGTAAGTATTTATTTTTAAATAGAAATAATTTAGGTATTAATTGTAATTTTTATTTGGAATTATTTTAATTATGATAAAGTTAGTGGGTGTTAGGGTTAGGGTTACGTTAAGGTTAGACTTAGGGTTAGGTTTAGGGGTTAATAACTTTAGTATAGTGGCGGTGACATTGGGGGCTGTAGATTAGGGGTTAATAAGTGTAGTTATCTTGCGGCAATTTGGGGGCAGCAGATTAGGGGTTAATAACATTAATGTAGGTTGCGGCAATGTTAGGGACAGCAGATTAGGGGTTAATAAGTGTATGTAAGTGGCAACTACATTGGGGCAGCAGATTAGGGGTTAATAATATTTAACTAGTGTTTAAGATGCGGGAGTGCGTCGGTTTAGGGGTTAATATGTTTATTATAGTGGCAGCGATGTCCGGAGCGACAGATTAGGGGTTAATAATTTTATTTTAGTGTTTGCGATGCGGGAAGGCCTCGGTTTAGGGGTTAATAGGTAGTTTATGGGTGTTAGTGTACTTTGTAGCACTTTAGTTATGAGTTTTATGTTACAGCTTTGTAACGTAAAACCCATAACTACTGACTTTCAGGTGACGGTACAGATCTTTAGTTATAGGCTGTACCGCTCACTTTTTGGTCGGACAGGCAAACTCGTAATAACGGCGCTATAGAAGTCCCATTGAAAAAGGACTTTTTGAAAGGTGCAGTAGTTATGTTGCGTGACGGCCAAAAAAGTGTGCGGTACAGCTATACCTACAAGACTCGTAATAGCAGCGGTAGTGAAAAAGCAGCTTTATACTCATAACGCAAAACTCGTAATCTAGCCGTATATAACAAAATCTGAGTTACAATAAGCAAGTGTTAATTTTGACATCAAATTTCGATTTAGTCTTAGTTTTAGTCTTTTGACTTAAATGCCATTTTAGTTTTAGTCGAATTTTAGTCATCTGAATTGTTTTAGTTTTAGTCTAGTTTTAGTCGACTGAATCTCCAGTAGATTTTAGTCAACTAAAATCTAAGGGGTTTAGTTAGAGTGTAATGCATTATTTAAAGGGACACTAAACCCAAATTTTTTCTTCCGTGATTCAGATAGAGAATGCAATTTTAAGCAGCTTTCTAATTTACTCCTATTATCAATTTTGCTTCATTCTTTTGCTATCTTTATTTGAAAAAGAAGGCATCTAAGCTTTTTTCTTAGTTCAGAACTCTGGACAGCAATTTTTTATTGGTGGATGAATTTATCCACCAATCAGCAAGGACAATCCAGGTTGTTCACCAAAAATGGGCCGGCATCTAAACTTACATTCTTGCATTTCAAATAAAGATACCAACAGGCCCATTTATCAAGCTCCGTACGGAGCTTGAAGGGCCGTGTTTCTGGCGAGTCTTCAGACTCGCCAGAAACACAACTTATGAAGCAGCGGTCTAAAGACCGCTGCTTCATAACCCTGTCCGCCTGCTCTGAGCAGGCGGACAGGAATCGCCGGACATCAACCCGATCGAATACGATCGGGTTGATTGACAGCTCCCTGCTGGCGGCCGATTGGCCGCGAGTCAGCAGCGGGCGGCGTTGCACCAGCAGCTCTTGTGAGCTGCTGGTGCAATGTTAAATGCGGAGAGCGTATTGCTCTCCGCATTTAGCGAGGTCTTGCGGACCTGATCCGCAGTGTCGGATCAGGTCCGCAAGCCCTTTGATAAATGGGCCTGTATGAGAATAAAGACAATTTGATAATAGGAGTAAATTAGAAAGTTGCTTAAAATTTCATGCTCTATCTGAATCACGGAAGAAAAAAATGTGGGTTCAGTGTCGCTTTAAGCATTTCTCTATAATTTGCAAACTGATTATATACTCCAGGAGTAAACATAACACCTGTTATTATTTATGGTATTAAGGTTTAAAAATGCAATACAGGCACAGATTTAGCCATTGTGATATATAACAAGTTTATTAAACTTAAAATGAAATAAAACCAAGTTTCATAAACAAACAGAAGTGCAACTTTAAAATATAAAAAAACAAAACTGTAAACTGTATTGGCTATATTGCACATATTACCCAATATAAAAATTTTAACAGTTCTCTGTTAATAATTAAAGCAAGTATCAAGTAACTCAACACAACAAAATGTATGCAGCTAGAACACACACATCATAACTTAAACCCATACTTGTGGGTTATGCTTATTTCTATAGGAAGAGTCAATTGATCACAGATTTTAAAAATTTTCAACAACGATATAAACACTGCTCTACAACTTCCAAACTCATTATATACTCCTGGAGTAAAGGTTTATTAACTTGTTTTTATTTATGGCATTAAGGTTTGAACATGCAATACATATTTAACATATTTAACTGTTGTGGTATATAATGTCAGTATATTTATGAAAATCTTAGCAGTGCTATCCAAATAATATATATAAGTTTATGGCAGGGTTATAAACACAATACAAAGAAATAGAAATAGAAACCCTTATCAACCATGCACCTACTAGACCATACAATTAATATAAATATCTGAATTCTTTTATTTAGTTAATATCCATAAACATATTGAAGTATATTTGCAATAAAAGGAAATGAAACAAAATTTATATGCGTTAAAACCAACTCTTAAGATATGCTATCCTTCTTACAAAACCCAGAAAGATATACCTTCACAATTCAGCCTTTTTTATTTAATACAATGGGACTAAAAACCTTTAGCATCCAAGCAATACAATTCTAAACAGTGTTTATAAAACAATAGGATAATATATATATTCTGCTATTTAACTGCAATTTATCCTAATACAAAATTAACTGACAATATCAGAACTTGCATAGATGAGTTACTTGGTCAATCAGACGCAGATTTAAACAATATATATATAGGCTGTGAAATGCTAACTAAAACACACTGGCCTAGATTTGGAGTTCGGCGGTAAAAGGGCTGCTAACGCTCCGCGGGCTTTTTTCTGGCCGCACCATAAATTTAACTCTGGTATCGAGAGTTCAAACAAATGCTGCGTTAGGCTCCAAAAAAGGAGCGTAGAGCATTTTTACCGCAAATGCAACTCTCGATACCAGAGTTGCTTACGGACGCGGCCGGCCTCAAAAACGTGCTCGTGCACGATTCCCCCATAGGAAACAATGGGGCTGTTTGAGCTGAAAAAAAACCTAACACCTGCAAAAAAGCAGCGTTCAGCTCCTAACGCAGCCCCATTGTTTCCTATGGGGAAACACTTCCTACGTCTGCACCTAACACTCTAACATGTACCCCGAGTCTAAACACCCTGATCGGAACAGCCAATAGAATGCGAGCTCAATCTGATTGGCTGATTGGATCAGCCAATCGGATTGAACTTGATTCTGATTGGCTGATTCCATCAGCCAATCAGAAAATTCCTACCTTAATTCCGATTGGCTGATAGAATCCTATCAGCCAATCGGAATTCGAGGGACGCCATCTTGGATGACGTCCCTTAAAGGAACAGTCATTCGTCGTTCAGTCGTCGGTCCGGATGGATGTTCCGCGCTGGATGTCTTCAGGATCCTGCCGCTTCGCTCCGGATGGAAGAAGATCGAAGATGCCGCCTGGATGATGACTTCAATCGGATGGAAGATCCTCTTCTGCCCCGCTTGGATGAAGACTTTGACCGGATCATGGACCTCTTCAGCCCCCGCTTGGGCTTGGATCAGGACATCGGAGGAGCTCTTCAGGACGGATCGGTGAACCTGGTATGGTGAAGACAAGGTAGGAAGATCTTCAGGGGCTTAGTGTTAGGTTTATTTAAGGGGGGTTTGGGTTAGATTAGGGGTATGTGGGTGGTGGGTTGTAATGTTGGGGGGGGGGTATTGTATTTATTCTTTTACAGGCAAAAGAGCTGAAATTCTTGGGGCATGCCCCGCAAAGGGCCCTGTTCAGGGCTGGTAAGGTAAAAGAGCTTGTAACTTTTTTAATTTAGACTAGGGTAGGGAATTTTTTATTTTGGGGGGCTTTGTTATTTTATTAGGGGGCTTAGAGTAGGTGTAATTAGTTTAAAATTGTTGTAATATTTTTATTATGTTTGTAAATATTTTTTTATTTTCTGTAACTTAGATCTTTTTTATTTTTTGTACTTTAGCTAGTTTATTTAATTGTATTTATTTGTAGGAATTGTGTTTAATTAATTTATTGATAGTGTAGTGTTAGGTTAATTGTAGGTAATTGTAGGTAGTTTATTTAATTATTTTATTGATAGGGTAGTGTTAGGTTTAATTATATCTTAGGTTAGGACTTATTTTACAGGTAATTTTGTTATTATTTTAACTAGGTAACTATTAAATAGTTCTTAACTATTTAATAGCTATTGTACATGGTTAAAATAATTACAAAGTTGCCTGTAAAATAAATATTAATCCTAAAATAGCTATAATATAATTATAATTTATATTGTAGCTATATTAGGATGTATTTTACAGGTAAGTATTTAGCTTTAAATAGGAATCATTTATTTAATAAGAGTTAATTTATTTCGTTAGATAAAAATTATATTTAACTTAGGGGGGTGTTAGTGTTAGGGTTAGACTTAGCTTTAGGGGTTAATACATTTATTAGAATAGCGGTGAGCTCCGGTCGGCAGATTAGGGGTTAATAATTGAAGGTAGGTGTCGGCGATGTTAGGGAGGGCAGATTAGGGGTTAATACTATTTATGATAGGGTTAGTGAGGCGGGTTAGGGGTTCATAACTTTATTATAGTAGCGCTCAGGTCCGCTCGGCAGATTAGGGGTTAATAAGTGTAGGCAGGTGTCGGCGACGTTGAGGGGGGCAGATTAGGGGTTAATAAATATAATATAGGGGTCGGCGATGTTAGGGGTAGCAGATTAGGGGTACATAGGGATAACGTAGGTGGCGGCGATTTGCGGTCGGAAGATTAGGGGTTAATTATTTTAAGTAGCTTGCGGCGACGTTGTGGGGGGCAAGTTAGGGGTTAAGAAATATAATATAGGGGTCGGCGGGGTTAGGGGCAGCAGATTAGGGGTACATAAGTATAACGTAGGTGGCGGTCGGCAGATTAGGGGTTAAAAATTTAAATAGAGTGGCGGCGATGTGGGGGGACCTCGGTTTAGGGGTACATAGGTAGTTTATGGGTGTTAGTGTACTTTAGGGTACAGTAGTTAAGAGCTTTATAAACCGGCGTTAGCCAGAAAGCTCTTAACTCCTGCTATTTTCAGGCGGCTGGAATTTTGTCGTTAGAGCTCTAACGCTCACTTCAGAAACGACTCTAAATACCAGCGTTAGAAAGATCCCATTGAAAAGATAGGCTACGCAAATGGCGTAGGGGGATCTGCGGTATGGAAAAGTCGCGGCTGAAAAGTGAGCGTTAGACCCTTTAATCACTGACTCCAAATACCAGCGGGCGCCCAAAACCAGCGTTAGGAGCCTCTAACGCTGGTTTTGACGGCTACCGCCGAACTCCAAATCTAGGCCACTGTTTCTTTAAATCTATTAAATACAAATTGACTATGCATATAACTTATCTTTAAACTGCAGTGACTTTAAAATATCACATGTAATTAGCAGCCCTTTTCTTATACTCTATATATATATATACGTTACCAAAATAGATAGTTCAGTTACCAAGGATTCCTTGTTTCATCTCAGAAAATATATAAGTAAATTTTTGCAATCACTGAGAAGAAGGTAGATCAGCTTGTTTAGAATGAGTGTATTTTGGACGCCAGCAATGTATCATTCAAGTCAGCAAAATCTGTCCCTTTCTCCTTCATGCGTTCACTTAAATAACTTTTTCATTCATTAATGAAACCATGGGAGTGGCCCTACGAGATCTGACCATCCCATTGGTTAGGTGGGATGTCTATTTCGATTGGCCCTTGGTCACCATGGAAACGCATCCTTTAAGCAGTTATCTCAACTGCTATACCGGTATCGGCCCTTCGGTGGCAGCACAAAACAAATTCATCCTTAACACTTCTAAACATTTTTAGACAGTGAAATATTTCTTTAAACTATGTAATAACTGCCGTAATTTCTTGCATGAACCCCTCAGAATATCAATCATAGATGAGGCAAATCTATATCACCTCTCTGGTCATTTTGATATCAAATATGTTATATTATTAACATTTTATTATATTAAGGCAATTTAATACTGCTAATTATTAGCTTAAAATGCATTTATATATCCTGTTATATATGTTTTCATGTGATATAATATGTTCTATGTCTCCGACAATTTCTGCATATATGAATTGATGCCTGCAATAGAAATGGAAACAATTATCAGAAATGGTTTAAGCATTCATATGTCTATGGTCCAAGTATTATTAATCATTTACTTTTAGGTCCACAAATATTTATTTATATTCTTAAAAACACAGAGGCTAAGTAAGATCTTTTATGTTTTCAAAACATATATATATATATATATATATATATATATATATATATATATATACATATATATATATGCACTTCAAATAAGGGATTACCAAAATGGTCATTCAATCTATACTAATTCTGAATTTATTTCCTATATAAATATCCCCTGCAGCAATCATCCACCTAATACAATGTGCTTAATTTTAATATATATATATCATGAATCATTCCAAACATACATGGAAAACTGGCATTGTTCCCCTTGCAAAATGCATCCAACTCTATCTGTGTCACCTTCCCCCTAGCTGTGTATTTGCAACACATCTTACTTTGAAATCACAAAACTTAGGTGAGAAATTCCAGAGGGGTCCTTGAACACATTCTTTTCTCTCACCAAATGTTTTGGGAGTTATAAAACTCTGCATATATAGTCAAATGAGTAGGAAAAAAAAAAATGTTTGTGTGTTTTACACCATAGGAGGTGGTACTTCAAAAGCTATGCTGATTTTCAATCCTGATAAACGTGTATTCATCCAGCTAACCCATCTGGTAAGGGGGTTGGGACCCCCTGTGGTGTTAAACAAACTCATGTTCAATTAATCCTGAGGTCTCATCTAACATATACAGTGTATAAAATATACATATATATGTATACATATGTAATATTCATCATAATATTCATATACTCTGACATAAATCCCACTTCCAACTTCAAATAGATGTAGGACACATGTATTTGAATTGGCTTAAAGTCAGTGGTATTTGATGAGTATCAACCGTATATCTCATAGACAGTCTCTTATGTAGAAAGTTTGTTATTTTGAGCCTTCATGTTTATCAGTTGGGCACCTTTAAACTACAGTATGTCTTTAGTTCATTTGGGGATATGACACTTCATTCTCCCTCTATGACTTGTAGTTGGGATCTGGGATGACATGCCCGCAATTGATTGATATGGACCCATTTATCTATGAAACTTTCATTTTTGGGGATCCTTATTTTATAGGCCACTGGAGATATTTTGTCAGTAATGACGAAAGGACCTTTCCATGAGGGAAGAAATTTCTTCTCCCTAACCTGATCTCTTCCAAAGTTATAAAGATAAACTTTATCATTTATTTCATATTCCTTTTTGGATGTTTTGAGATCATAATAGGTTTTAGTGGCAGTTGCGGCTCTTTCTAAATTCCTTTGAGCAAATGCAAAGGCATATTGCAGGTGCTTTCTTAGGTTTTCCACATATTGATGTGTATTGGCAGCATTTATCAAGTTTTGGTCTGATGTACGGTACAGCAGATGCTGAGGTAGAACCATTCTTCTACCAGTCATCAGTTCAAAAGGTGACATCTTGGTAGCACTACTTGGAGTTGCTCTTAATGCTATTAAGACTAGAGGTAGTTTTATATCCCAGTCTTTACCTGTTTCACTCACAAACTTTTTGAGGATTTTAACAATGGACTGGTTGTAACGCTCTACACCACCACTTGAGGCAGCTCTATAAGCAATATGGAGCTTTCTTTTAACCCCTAGTATTTTCCACATTTTTGTCATCACTTCGCTAGTGAAGTGGGTCCCCCGATCTGATTCAATTCTTTGGGGCAAACCAAATCTGGAAAATACATGGTTGATGAGCAATGCTGCACATGTTTCAGCACTATTGTTAGGTGCACTAATGCATTCTACCCATTTAGTGAACAGGCATGTCACGGTTAACATGTATTTGTTACCTCTTGATGATCTTGTTACTGGGCCAATAAAATCAATTTGTATATCTGACCATGGCATTACCATCCCCCTTTTCTGCAATGGCGCTCTATGCGTTGGTGCAGTGGGTTGGAACTGTGGGCAGATTAAACACCCTTGACAGTAGGTTTGAACATCTTTCAACATGTGTGGCCAAAAAGCGTAATCACGCAATATTTCATACGTGAGTTTGGCACCACGATGACCAGATGTGGGAGCATCATGGGCATGTTGAAGCATTAGACCTCGGAACTTGGAGGGTACTACCCACTGCTGGATGCCAGTTTTGGAGGTTCTAATTAACAAACCATCCTGTAATTTGAATTGTGATTTAGATTTTATTAAGATTCTCAGATCTTCTTTGCCAATACAATCATCTTTTGAGATGGGGTTGCTTTCAGGATCTTCTATGTGTTTATAGAAGATGCCTACAATGGGGTCTTCTTTTTGACTAGTGATCAGGTCCTCACTAGGAGAATCCTGACTCCATTGTACCAAATTAGGCTCACTCTGTTGTTTTGCCTGGTTTCTGGTAATGGCTTCTACTTGAATTGCACCCATTAAGTGGTCAGTATTAAGGAGTTCTCCAGTTATGGCTCCTTGTTTGGCTAATGAATCCGCAAGGTCATTGCCTTCCTTATCAGGACCTAGAACTCTGGAATGACCCTTGGTCTTTTTCCAGTGTATGGTTAAATCATTGGATACCACCAGATTATCAATCTCGCAGAACAACTTGCCATGCTTGACTGGTTTGTTATTGCTTTTCTGCATGCCATTTCTTTTCCAAGTTGGCAGGTATTCAACAAAACTGTCACGTACATAATTTGAGTCAGTTATGATCACAAATTCCTGAATACCATGTTCAATAGCCATTTCAATGGTTTTGAAAACAGCAGTTAGTTCTGCAACTTGACTGGATCTTGGTCCAATGTTGAAACCTACAGATATATTTGAGACTCCATTTGTCCAAGTTATACCAATGCCAGCGACTAATCTGCGCTCACTATCAATAGTGGCGTGGTAAGAACAACCATCAACATACACCCAAGGTAATGTTTGACAATGGTCCTCATTGTATATTTTATATGGGGAAAGCAATTGTTCCTCCAGAAAATCATCTTCTGATAATTCTTCCCCAGGATCTCTAGCAGTACAGTCGTGGAGCTCAGCAAGCCCTTGTGCGACTGGATTCTTTTTATTCTGCTTGTAGCGAATTTCTAATGGCCAGCCTTGCAAGGAAAGAGTCCACGCTGTTATGCGGCTATTAGACAAATTCCCATCTCTTATTCTCTCACTTTGCAAATATAGCAAAGGCTGGTGGGCCGTTTCTACAATAATTTTCTCGCCCTGTATATAGCTGCGGAAATTTTGTAGAGCCCATACAGTAGATAAGAGGGCTTTTTCGCAATCGCTAAATTTTATTTCTACTGGGGATAGATTTTTGCTCGCATAAGCAATGGCTTTGTTCAAATTATCATGCTTTTGGTATAAAACAGCACTCATGCTTACATCTGTGTACCCTGTTTCTAAGTAGAAAGGTTTGCCACCTTCAGGGTACGCTAAGCAAGGTGCTTGAGTGAGTTTTCTCTTCAGCTCTCTGATGGCTGTCTCTTGAGACTCACTCCAGTGCCATTTCACATCTTTCTTTAGAAGAAGTAGTAGTGGTTTAGCTAATTCCGCATAATTATCAATGAATTTGCGAGAATAATTCGTCATACCCAGGAATGATCTCAATTCCTTTAAGTTAGTTGGGTTTTTAGAATTCACTATAGCTTCCACCTTTTTCTTCTGGGGATTTAATCCGTCAGAGGTAACTTCATGTCCCAAGAAGTTTACACGAGTGCGGCACCATTGAGCTTTTTGCAGGGATAATTTGACACCTGCCCTTTTAAGTTGGCTGAGGACGTGTTTAAGTTCTGTGATGTGTTTTTCAAAGTCTGTGCTTTTGATTAAAACATCATCAACATAAGATAAGGTCCCCCTTTCCAGTGCGTCAGGCATAGCCTTATGCATGAATACAGCAAATTCATGTCCAGAATTTATGTATCCAAATGGAAGTCTCTGGAATGCATATTGGACCTTTTGGAAAGAGAATGCCAGCTTATACTGGTCCTCCTCATGTACCTTTATGGTCCAATATCCCTGTGCACAATCAATGGCAGTTAATATTTTGGATCCCTGCATTTGTGCTAGGCACTGGTCAATGTATGGTACAGGCCAGCCAGACATGTATACTCGTTTGTTTAACTGTCTTAAGTCAGCACACAAACGCCATTGTCCATTGGGCTTAAGGACACCTAGAATAGGATTATTATAAGAGCTGTGCACCTGTCTGATAATACCTCTTTCTTCCAAATTCCTTATGATCTCTGCAAGAGAATCATATGAGGCTAAGGGAAGTCTGTATTGTTTGACAAATACAGGTGGCGCATTAGGATCTGTTTGTATTCTTGCAATGTGCAAGTCTGTGGTACCACAGTCATAAGAATCCTTAGCGAAAATATCCTTGTACTCCATCAGGAGTTCTCGCAGCTGTTGGCGTTCATCATCGCTAGAACAGCCATTGGCTAAGGATATTTGCTCTTCGACTATTTGCTGAAATCCTGGAAAGATTTCAGGCTGTCCTATTTCATAGGCTTCTTCCAACCTAGAGGTGAGATCCCCTTGATTATAATTTATATTGCTCCCATGACTCTGGGGATTGGGGTAATCTTGCTGTTTGATTGGCTGATCAAACACTAGGGAGGCTTCTTCAATTTTACAGATGCCTTCCTCTGAGCTGAAGGGATAAATGGACTGAATATTAAATAGACCCTCTGGCATAGATGCAAAGGATTGTTCTATTAATTGTTCTTCAGTTAAGTATCCTTCAGGTATTAGCCCAATTACATTATTCTGGAATCCAAAAGTGTAATAACTTGATTCCAGTGCATATCCTATGGTAGTTCCCTTGGATAATGTTATATCCTGTGGGGTCATGTTATGCACAACAATATGTATTGGAACAGTTCCAATATTCACCATAGGAGTGTAGGTTACTGTGACACCCAGATTTTGTATTCTATGGGAGAGGCAAATCAGTGTTTCAGAAGTTTTTAATTTCTGACCTCTCTTTACCTGTAAGGGTAAAATAAATTTATCAGCCCCAGCAGGAATTATAACATCGCTAGATACCTGCATATTCACAGCATATGGCAATTGCTGGTTTGATTTTAGGGCTGCATTTTCATCCTGAAATACTTCAGGGTCCCCCTTTAACCTGCTCCAAAGGCAAGAATTAATCAGATCTATTTGTATGGCATATCTATGTAAGATATCATTGCCAATGTATATTTGATTATGGGGAGTATTTAAAACTAAAAACAGGTGCTTCACTGACTTATTACCAATAGAGATAGATAATAAGCACTTAGCTGTGATGTTATAGCTTTCAGACCTGTCATCCAGGCCGTTGACACTGTGGTCTTGGGGAGAAAGATATTTAATCACTTTAGGTTCAGCTATTTGCGTTAATAAACCTTCGCTTATATAGCTAGCTTCCTGTTTTAAGTTTATTTTAGCATACTCGGTTTTACCAAGGTCATGCACTTGTATAGGGATAAATAGATCCTCTTTAACTCTCTCAACCCCTGTGAGGTATTGAGTGTGGCCTCCCCCCTTAGGGATTTTATGATCCCCCTTGTGGAGTGCTATGGTTAATACATCGCCATCTAGGGAAATATTCGCTATCTTTCCAGGCGATATTTTAAAAGTATTACCATCAGAGCCACTAAAAGGAGCCTGATCATCTATTTGTAGAATAGTGATTTCAGGTGTAGAGTTATTCCTGAAATGAATCTCCACAGCATCTGGTTTCTCTTCCACCACGTGACAGCTGTGTCGGGTGCGAGATATACCAGATTTTTCATAATTGATAGGCCGTTTAACTTGCGACCAAATTACATTATTTATGCAATCAATTATGGTGCTTAATCGTTTCAGGAGATCACTACCAATAATTAAACGATCAGTTGGCAGATCCACTATAATGACAGGGTGTCTTATGACCCTGTTCCCCAATTTAAATTTTAACCAGGCAGTACCGTAGACTTTTAGGGAGTCACCCCCAACACCTATTAGAGAACCGTCAAATTCTCTTATTTTGGGTTTGTGGGGTGTTAGCTCATTTAGCTGTGTGTAGTACCTGTGGGATAAGATAGTTGCCTGTGACCCAGTGTCAATTAATCCCCTGATAGGGTTGGAGACTGAATCTTGCAGCTCAACTAGTATATAATATCTTCCTGCAGTTTCTATCATTTTACACATAAAATTTGCATTCTTGTACATCTGTGGGCTTCGCCACGTTTTACCTGGATCCGCTGTGTCATTCGATGCAGAGGAAATTTCATACCTACCTGTTTCCCCTATGACAAGGTCAGCTGGGTTCTTGTGTACTGCATCTGTGGAAATAATGTTAAGAGAACACTGCAGAGGAAAAGTTTGGTTAATTTTTCCCGGCTGATGTCGCTCATTGTCACAGCTAATTTGTCCGTTTCCGGTCTGTGGGGAGATAACATGATTAGTATCATTGATATTTATTACTACATTTTGTATATCTCTCCCCTCCCCTTCAGGTGATACTGCAGTATTTATGACTGTGCCTGTGGTCCACTGCTGACCACTGGCTGTACCCCTAAAAAAGTATTGTTCGGTTGCTGAGCCGTAGATTTTTTACTCATATTAGCGATTTGTTCGCTCAACCGATTTAATTGGGTAAACAGCATATCTACCTGATTGTACAAGTTACCTCTACCCCTGGGCCTATCTCTTGGTGCCCCATTGTACTTATTCCTGGACCATTGGGTTCCCTCAGAATCAGGGCCACTATTTCTATTCTGGCGTGGTTGCCCCTGGGGTTCAGCTTGTTCAGCATTAGTACTTTGGGGAGCATTATATACCTGGGGTGTCTGGTTACCCTGAGAATATCTTCACCGTCTATTGTATCTACCCTTGCGCGGATACCAATTATTTGGTGAGTATTCTCTTTGTGAGTAATTATTCACCTGATTATGTCCCCCATTTTGGTTATAGTCTCCCTGCGCCTCAACCTGTGTAGGGGGAGGGGCAGAATTAAACCTCTGTGGAGATGGCCTGTTTTGACTGGCCACCTCTGCATAAGTCCTCTTGTTAGACTCCAAATTGAGGGGGCTAGGTGACACCCTAGTTTCTGCCACAATTTTGGGTTTTGACTCCTTTTTAACCCCCTGCTCACTGGACTGCTGAATAGAGTATAACTTCGTACTCTCTTTGATCAGCCATTCCAATGAGCAGTCCTCATCAAAATCTCTAGCTAAGTTGATTTTGATGGGTGTAGGCAATGCTTCAAAAAATAAATTTACAAATTCTGAGCCATCAAATCTGGGATTATCTTCAGCCATACTGTACGCATTTTTCAATACAGAAAGGAATTCGACTGGACTCTGATTTGCACGACACTTTAAACCATATACCGCTATTTTCGCGGCAGTTTTAGTGCGATATTGCCCGAATTCTTTTCTGCATTGTTGTTTTACCCCATTCCAGGAATGAATATTCATATTCTTTAGTGAAACAAAGAATTTGTGATGCTTACTGTCAAATACCCAAGGCAGAAATTCAATTTTCAATTTCTCACTTGTAACATTCATTATAGCTAACGCATTTTCAAAAGCCTGTAAATGATCAATTACAGATGTTGTTCCCTTATTGGAGAATATAGGTACTGCGCGTTGTACGAAGGTGATTATTTTATGGGAATCATAGACTTTATCAGACTTATTTTGGGATTCTCTGTTAGAGTTTCCCTCCCCCGCATCAGCTGCGCTACAGCTGTCCTCTGGATTTACATCCTGAGGGGATTGTCTATTTGGGAAATCTACTTCTGACCCGTTAGGGGTCATTTGTCTATGTTGTTCTATATATTTTCGTACCTCGTCCCTAACGCGTTCGCTAAAGGAGTTAGCATTATCTGTATTATTCTCATTGCTAATATAGGGGTTTTCATTATGGCGATATGACCTTTTTACATCGCTTAATTCTCTCTGGCTTTGCGCAAGCTGTTTATTTAAATCTTGTATCTGCGCGATTAAGTCTGTATTATGCTTATCTAAGGCGGCTAGGTTTTGGGCAAATTCATCCATTTTATTTTTAGCTATTTTTAAACCCTCTTCGCGTCTGCGCGAGGAACGAATACTATTTTCTAGCTCCTGTATTTGCAATCGTTTGTCTGTGACACAAAACGACATTTCGTCAATTATGCATATAAAAAGGGGCCAAGATTTTAGTATTAGTTCTTCTCGCTTTTTGGGATCTTTGCATTGATTAATCATTAATAATTCCTGGAAGAATTCATTCTCCTCATTCCACATATTATTATTAACGGTAATATTTTTAGCCCTAGTTTCAAGCATATCCACAAAATCATTTAATTCACCAGCAATATTTAACTTCCCTTTAATGTAACTTAAGATATCTATCTTAAGGACCTGACCTTTAGTAATGGGTATTGTAATGGGACCAATTTCATTGCTATGTATAGAATTAAATGAGTCACTTCTGGCTACAGAAATTATTATATTGGTTTAGTACTTAGTTAAACTAAAACGCTAATACAATTTTTGCCAATAAAAAGAGAGAAGGAAAAATTTTATATTTCAAAAAAATATTATTAATTTTGAAATATGAAAAATTAATATTCCGAAATATGAAAAATTAATATTTTTGATTAACTTTGAAAATATGAAAAATCAATATTTTTGATTAATTTTGAAATATGAAAAATTAATATTTTTATTAATTTTTCAAAATTAATCTTTAATAATATTTCAAGATATTAATGTCAATCTCGAAATATGAAAATTAATATTTCAACCCTTCAAAAAAAATTATATCTTCAAAATATTAATATCGAAATATGAATTTTTTTTTTTTCTCTTTTATAATAATTTCTATTTACTTACAAATATATTATATCAATTATGATGGATATTATTAAATCTCATGCAAAGTGCCTCCAATTATTATGTCAGTATATTTATGAAAATCTTAGCAGTGCTATCCAAATAATATATATAAGTTTATGGCAGGGTTATAAACACAATACAAAGAAATAGAAATAGAAACCCTTATCAACCATGCACCTACTAGACCATACAATTAATATAAATATCTGAATTCTTTTATTTAGTTAATATCCATAAACATATTGAAGTATATTTGCAATAAAAGGAAATGAAACAAAATTTATATGCGTTAAAACCAACTCTTAAGATATGCTATCCTTCTTACAAAACCCAGAAAGATATACCTTCACAATTCAGCCTTTTTTATTTAATACAATGGGACTAAAAACCTTTAACATCCAAGCAATACAATTCTAAACAGTGTTTATAAAACAATAGGATAATATATATATTCTGCTATTTAACTGCAATTTATCCTAATACAAAATTAACTGACAATATCAGAACTTGCATAGATGAGTTACTTGGTCAATCAGACGCAGATTTAAACAATATATATATAGGCTGTGAAATGCTAACTAAAACACACTGTTTCTTTAAATCTATTAAATACAAATTGACTATGCATATAACTTATCTTTAAACTGCAGTGACTTTAAAATATCACATGTAATTAGCAGCCCTTTTCTTATACTCTATATATATATACATTACCAAAATAGATAGTTCAGTTACCAAGGATTCCTTGTTTCATCTCAGAAAATATATAAGTACATTTTTGCAATCACTGAGAAGAAGGTAGATCAGCTTGTTTAGAATGAGTGTATTTTGGACGCCAGCAATGTATCATTCAAGTCAGCAAAATCTGTCCCTTTCTCCTTCATGCGTTCACTTAAATAACTTTTTCATTCATTGATGAAACCATGGGAGTGGCACTACGAGATCTGACCATCCCATTGGTTAGGTGGGATGTCTATTTGGATTGGCCCTTGGTCACCATGGAAACGCATCCTTTAAGCAGTTATCTCAACTGCTATACCGGTATCGGCCCTTCGGTGGCAGCACAAAACAAATTCATCCTTAACACTTCTAAACATTTTTAGACAGTGAAATATTTCTTTAAACTATGTAATAACTGCCGTAATTTCTTGCATGAACCCCTCAGAATATCAATCATAGATGAGGCAAATCTATATCACCTCTCTGGTCATTTTGATATCAAATATGTTATATTATTAACATTTTATTATATTAAGGCAATTTAATACTGCTAATTATTAGCTTAAAATGCATTTATATATCCTGTTATATATGTTTTCATGTGATATAATATGTTCTATGTCTCCGACAATTTCTGCATATATGAATTGATGCCTGCAATAGAAATGGAAACAATTATCAGAAATGGTTTAAGCATTCATATGTCTATGGTCCAAGTATTATTAATCATTTACTTTTAGGTCCACAAATATTTATTTATATTCTTAAAAACACAGAGGCTAAGTAAGATCTTTTATGTTTTCAAAACATATATATATATATATATATATATACATATATATATGCACTTCAAATAAGGGATTACCAAAATGGTCATTCAATCTATACTAATTCTGAATTTATTTCCTATATAAATATCCCCTGCAGCAATCATCCACCTAATACAATGTGCTTAATTTTAATATATATATCATGAATCATTCCAAACATACATGGAAAACTGGCATTGTTCCCCTTGCAAAATGCATCCAACTCTATCTGTGTCACCTTCCCCCTAGCTGTGTATTTGCAACACATCTTACTTTGAAATCACAAAACTTAGGTGAGAAATTCCAGAGGGGTCCTTGAACACATTCTTTTCTCTCACCAAATGTTTTGGGAGTTATAAAACTCTGCATATATAGTCAAATGAGTAGGAAAAAAAAAATGTTTGTGTGTTTTACACCATAGGAGGTGGTACTTCAAAAGCTATGCTGATTTTCAATCCTGATAAACGTGTATTCATCCAGCTAACCCATCTGGTAAGGGGGTTGGGACCCCCTGTGGTGTTAAACAAACTCATGTTCAATTAATCCTGAGGTCTCATCTAACATATACAGTGTATAAAATATACATATATATGTATACATATGTAATATTCATCATAATATTCATATACTCTGACAATAACATGTCTTTATTTATCTTAAAATTTAATAAAATTAAGTTTAGTAAATTTTACAAAAGAGCAGTAATTAAATATGGATTGATTACAACACCTTGCATAAAATGTTTTTGTCAGCAAATTTTGATTTAGTTTTAGTCATAGTCTTTTTGACTAAAATGCCATTTTAGTTTTAGTCGCATTTTAGTCATCAGAATTTCTTTAGTTTTATACTTGTTTTAGTCTAGTTTTAGTCGAAAAAATTATCACTGCAATCAGCAAGGAAGTAATTGTATATATGAAGTATTCAGTATTAACCTCCTACCAAATTGATAGAGAATATTTACTAGTTGTAAGCAGAGCAAAAGTAAAGCATTTATTTACACTCTGCTTCACCTAAGATATCCTAGACAGTAAAATAACTCTGAAATACCAGTGACCGGTTTGGACAAATATAAATGAAACCTCATTTTTCATATAGATTCTAATTAGGCAACTACTGAGACGGCCACTCTTGGACCTATTGAAACTTTAAAGGGGTGTCAAATGGTAGTTACCCCTGGGCAACTCTTGGGCCATTGAAAGTATAAGGGTTTAGCTAACTGATATAGTAGATAAGATAAAATAATATGAGACAAATATATTGTCACATGTAAGCTTAAAAGTATTATATACAGGTCAATGGAGCTTAGGTATATACTGTACTTAATATTGTATAATGTGCCAACTGGTTACCAAGATTTAAGTGAAGAGGGTGGGGAATACATGTTAAGATACACTGTTAGCTATACCATGAAGGGAGTATAAGACAGTCTAAGGACTACAGGGAGTGGGCAATCAGTATCTAAAGGACCCCCGATTTAAAGTAATTAAATACCACTTGAATAGTGCTCATGTTACCATTTAACATTTGCTGGAATGCAGAAGCATTCTTGTAGTATGATGGGCGTAGGGAACAGCTTAATATAACTATAACAGGTCATAACAGGTAGTACTACAAAACTGTTCAGTAAATTAACACAAAGATATATCGGCCGAACTCTGATAATGTGTAGGCATCAGGAAACTATAGAAATCAGGGTGTCATCTCTCCAAAACCCACATTGTAGACAGCTTCTAAACATTATGCAATAGTCAGGGATTAACAAGGTGAATATCATTCCCATCTGTGGACTGCCCAGGGGTTATTATATATGGGTTACTCCTAGTAGTCATAGTCAACACTAGTTACTCAAAAGTAGTTATACTTTTAATTGTGTTACAATGGGCTACAGGGCTAGAATATGATATATGTAACCTAAATATACATCCGAAACACTGTTAGCTAGGGTAATCAATGTATGTTGATATAGGTAGTTGTATTATCACATTTATAGGCTGTTTATGTATACACATTTGGTGTGTGTTAATGTGTTATACATATATCTTAGGCTATGTTTGACGTCTATAGCTATTGCTGTATAACCATTATCCCTTGAGTTATCCTCTATGTTGTACAGTAAATACTGATGGGTAAACAAAATCCAAACTTTGTAGTGAGGCGTTAGTAATCTAGCTTTCACCTATTAATAAAGAAGAAGGAAGATGGGTTTAGCAAGCATCAGACACTACAGTCTTCATCTAAATAGCAAGTAAAGGGCAGTGTCCCGGGAGTGGATCTCTTTGCAGAGATAAAGTGACTTAGAAAACATCACCCAATGCCAGTCTTAAGGCAACGTGTGCATAGAGACCAGGTGAGAAAGCAGCATATCGCTACTAGGAAAAGGCCCCCAGCTGCCAATGAGAAACACAACATCCAGTGCAGCCATAACAGAGACCATCTCCGGAGCATGTCTTCTGGCCAGGAAAGATCAGATCGTTGTGTCAGAGGGCCGGCCGCATCCCCAGACTCATCCGTCCAGCTGTGTGCAGTTTTTCTGATATAGAGGGTTCTTTCACTGTTAGGTGATCCTATTCCATCATCTGCATAGCTTATGAATAGCAGGAAGCTCTCCCTCTATTGAGCCCTAGCAGTTATGTTGACTGGAGGAGGCTGTATTATCCTATGATCGTGGGACTCTGGTTTCATACTCGCCTCCGGAGTCAGCTTCCCCATTGGCAGATTAGGTGAGCCTTTGTCTTCAGGCCGTGACTCGACTTGGGTGGTTGAGGTTACTGCACGGGGATCCTTTTGTAGCGGGTATCTGTCAATCAACCCTACTCCTGCCTTTATTGAGGTCCTCAGATCCTCCATTTTTGTGCAGAATTCCTGTTCAACAAAATGTGTATTAGGTGGTATAACTCCCTCATAGTTGGCAATTTAACAGACCCCTTTCTTCGTAAGGTTGGCTCTTATCTGTAGTAGTGGTTTTAGTTATAACAGCAGCAGTTTGAAAGCTGGTCTACCCTGATGTACAGGGGGGTTGCCGAGGACTCGTGTAAAGGCCGCTGCCTAGGCCCTCAGCGGTTCAGATCAGGTCCCAGGAGATGTATGTATATCGAGTTTGGTATGGTGCTAATCAGCGTGACAAATAGGTGTTAACCCTAATATTCTCATAAGCTGATGGATTAGTTGACGAGAGATAATCGGCGGATTATCATATTTTTCCTGGGAGCTTCAAAAATTGCGACCTAGTATGGCCGCTGCCAAGACACGCCCCCGGCCTGTTACAGGTTCTGAGGACTGAGTTGGGGAAACACTGGTTTAGAGGATTTCAGTTCTTTGACTTCTATCACCAAGCATTTTAGAAATGTTATCACATTTTTATTTTAATGTGATTAGCCAAAGATTGGGATATTACTTTGTATTAGGTTATGTGACACTGTGTGATGTGAGTGATTAGTGAAGTCTTAATCTGCCCACATCAGATCTGATCTCTGGTCCTGCAACCCCTCTGTCAGCCATATGCTCAGCTCAGACCTTTAGATCAGAAGGCCCTGGACCGGATTGGCCTGCCGGGATATTTCTTGGTGGGCCACCCAGCTGGGATCTGGACACAATCCTGTGAGGGAGGCCATTCATGGAGCAACCGGCTTCTTTGAGCGCGCAGTGCTCACGTGTTATAAAGAAGGCCGGCCTTCACAGGGAAAGGGAAGTGACGCAGGGAGATGGGAGCCGAGCTGCCTGGAGGCCCTTATAGGAACATCAAATCCATGATTCAGAAAGAGTGTACAATTTTTTAAAAAAAGTTTCCAAATGACTTCTATTATCAAATTGACTCTCTTAGTATCCTTTGTTGAAATGCAGGTAGGCAAGCTCAGGAACGTGCACATATCTGGACTGGTGCAAAATTTGCAGCAGGTTTTGCAAGAATATTTTTAATAATGATGTACATTTGCAAAAGCACTAGATGGCAGCAGTGTTTGCAGCCATGTAGTGCTCTACATAGGGATTCTCTTCGAAAGCAAATACCAGGAAAATAAAGCAAACTTGATAATAGATGTTAACTGGAACCTTTTTTTTTTTATTGTATTTGAATCATGAAAGAAAAAATGTGGGTTTTATGCCCTGTTCTCTTAAACATGCTGTGCTGGATGCTCCATAATAGATGCTGAATTCTTGAAACGGAAGGGGAGGAGCTCACTGTAACAAGAAATGTAACAAAGGAGTATAACTGCATTCTATGAGTAGAACTTTGACTCACCCTTCTGACAGACATCCCAACCTGCAAAAACTCATTTCAGGGAGGTGGCTTCACACGCTACTGCGCCGCCCCCCCCCCCCCTTCCAGTTATATATTGGACACCTTGAAACCCTAAATAAGATAGAGACTTATCATTAAAGTAGCTTCCCACTAAAGTCACATTAAAAAAAGTAGCTTTAGTGCACAATCACATACAACAAACTTATTTTCTAGTGATCTTATGCTTGTTAAATGCTTAAATATTTTAGAATACAAAGTTTAATTACGTGCAGTAAATAAGGTAGTATTTGTGTTTTTATTTTATTAAAATCAGTGGGGGCTTTTTGGTTACTGATGCATGCTTTGAGGGTTCTATAATGTCCCAGCAACTAAAGGCATTCCTTAAAGAAACACTTTTCCTTGATTTGGGCCACATTGGATCATGGTACTTTGAGTTTCAGGGAGATTGCATTCCATTTGCTGGCATCAGGGAGTTGCTATTAAAATCAGGGAATCACCTGAACTTCAGGGAGAGTTGGGATGTCTGCATAAGAGCAACTCACCTGGTCACTGGTTTCTGTATCTTTGTTTTATATATATATATATATATATATATATTATAGATAGATAGATAGATAGATAGATAGTTCAATAACAACATCTTTGATTCCTGTGGTCCCATATCCCAATTATTCCCCTCTCTCTCTTTTTGGTACACATACACACACATTATGTAATGCATTTTTCTTCTTGTTTTCTTGCTAAAATATGTTTCTACTCTGGGACTTTATTGTGTCTCTTATCAAATCTTGTGAATGAACAAAGGGGATGTAAAGTGTGAGTTAGCGCATATGATTGTTAGCATCCATTGGATCCTTTACATTTGATTATTAGCATCCATTTATCTCTTAACAGTGCTCTTGTACGCCTTCAGTAGCTAAGGATTTGTATGTGTGATGTAAAGATGTTCCTAAGCATGGTATTCTGGATCAGTTCTTATGGAGGCCTTCTGTGCAACTTTGATGATTCAGCATGTTGCCATGACAATAGAGCTTGTGTGTGTTCAATTGTTCTCATACCAGAAGTTCAAATGATCAACAAAATATGCCTCTTAGGGTTGTAATCAGTATCAAAACAGACAATACAGTTTATGATTTAAAATAAAAGGTTTATTAAAAGGACAGTAAAGTATTTTTATAAATGCACAGTAAACAATGGATAAATTAAATGGATATGAACCCCAAACAGACAGAGCTTACAATTTAAAAACGATAATCTAATTTACTTATATGATCAAATTTGCTTCATTTCCATGTTATTCTTTGTTGAAGAGATACCTGGGTAGGTGCCTAAAGCACTGCATGGTAGGAATGCTCTTGAAAATGGATAACATTCTGGCAAAACTGCTGCCATATAGTTTTTTAGACATGTGCACGCACCTCAGCTTACATCCCTGCTTTTGAGCAAAATATAGCAAGAGAACAAAGAACATTTGATGATAGAAGTAAGTTAGAAAGTTTAAAATAGCATGCTCTATCTGAATCATGAAAGAAAAAAAATTGAGTTTCATGTTCCTTTTAGAGTTACATTGCAAAAGATCTGCATATACAATAAATGTTTTAATAAACTGTCATTTTTATAGCAACATTTTAATTACTTTTCACCTCTTAAACGTCTCATGTTTATCACTTTAGCTGTGGTCTATTACACGTATCAAGCAATCACTGTGTTAAATGTTCCAGATTCAGTGTCCTTAAACCTGCCTTATTCATTGCTGCCTCATCAAGGTCAGTGGGAAAACTGTTTTAACAGGCAAATTGCAAGAAAAGTAACAAGAGTATATTCATTTTGTTAACTACACATAATTAAACATTATGGGGATTTCAGTTTTGAATCTAATCTCCATTTCCAGGATGGGGATGTTAGGAAACTCTTGGGCAATAGCTAATTGAAGTTTTGGGGGCAGGGCCACAATGGGAGGGGCTGAGTTGTGGACAGAGCTGAGGTGGTGGGTGTACCTGAGGAGTATTGTAGGAAGAACAGGGAATGTACTGGGCAGAGCTAGGACCGTCCCTGGAAACTGGGACTTTTACCCTGACTGAGAAGCTGCCGTTAGGAAGCCACCAAAGTTGTGACAATCCTGCAGGATCTGGTATGGTTGGGATATCTGTTTTTAAGGATTGGCTCTCTGAAACTCCTGGTATTTCTGAAGCTTCTGGTCTCTCTGAAGCTCCTGGTCTCTCTGAAACTCCTGGCCTCTCTGAAGCTTCTGGTCTCTCTGAAGCTCCTGGTCTCTCTGAAACTCCTGGTCTCTCTGAAGCTCCTGGTCGCTCTGAAACTCCTGGTCTCTATGAAGCTCCTGGTCTCTCTGAAGCTCCTGGTCTCTCTGAAACTCCTGGTCTCTCTGAAGCTCCTGGTCTCTCTGAAGCTCCTGGACTCTCTGAAGCTCTTGGACTCTCTGAAGCTCCTGGACTCTCTGAAGCTCCTGGTCGCTCTGAAACTCCTGGTCTCTATGAAGCTCCTGGTCTCTCTGAAGCTCCTGGACTCTCTGAAGCTCCTGGTCTCTCTGAGACTCCTGGTCTCTCTGAAATTTACAGAAGCTAGATCATTCAGTTATTAAAGTGACGGTCAATTTGGTTGAATTAGTTACCGGTTTTTAATAAACCTATTAAAAACAAGGGCACTTTAATTCATCAAAATTGACATTTCACTCCTTTTCTTCAAAAACCTACCTTTTAATCCTGTCAGCCGCTGCAGCGCTTCCTCCGCCCGTTGCAAGCCCTCTTTGTGGGTCCTAAATTACGAATCCGGCTTCCTCCAATCACGGTGTTGCATCAGGCCATGATCCCCCCGGGGTGAAAGCCGTGATTGGAGGAAGCTGGATTCGTAATTTCTGACATAAGAAGAGGCTTCTGATGACCGGGGGAATCGCTGGAGCGGAATTTAGGATTAAAAGGTAAATTTTTGAAGAAAAGAAGTAAAATGTTAATTTTGATGAATTAAAGTGCCCTTGTTTTTATTAGGTTTATTAAAAATCGGGCACTAATTCATCCAAATTGACTTTCATTTTAAGCTATTCACTGTGTGATAAAACTAGTTACATAACTAATGACTAACCCTATCAAGTTAAACAGTGAAGATGGATAACACACAATTCTGTCCTTCCTATTACATAAGTACATGAGTGTTTGACATTTTCACATTGTAGTAGTAATTGATTTGCTCCATGTGTGACTGTAACTCACTGACCTGGTTGAAGGTGAGGATCCACAGCACACATAACACTATTGTCTTCCTTCCTCTGAGCAGAGAAGAATATATATTATATCACACCATTCTCTTATTTTCCCTCCTTTTTAATTTTCTCTCTCCTTCCATTCTTTCTCACTTAATTTCAAACCAGTCTTATTAAAATGGCAGTAGTGCAAATGCACGTGTTCGGGATGGGGTTTATTGGATGTTACACCTGTGCCCAGAATTGATCCTGGTTTTCCTGGTTTTATAATCTTGTGGATTTCCCTCTGAGCCCCTGGAGGTCTCAAGCTCAGGCTAATATTTGAACATCTGCTGTCTGCACTTGCTGGCTCTCTGGTTCTGAGTCTTTCTTTATATTAGCCTCTGCTATTTTGCCCTGTGCCTGCTGATTGATACTTCTGGTTTTGCCTTTGGATTACCCTCTTGTTGAGAAGCCTGGAAGGACATATTTTTGTTATCCTGATCCCTTTGCTTGAATCTGGACTCCGCATTGCTGAATTTGTGCTGTTCCTGCCTGTTTGGTTTTAATCCTGGTTTTCCCTGACCATTCTTTGTTTATTGTTCCCGGCACTGTGGAACCTGTATCCAGCCTTATCCCTTGTTTATACCTATACCTAGACATAGGCTATCCTCTAACCCAGCCGGGGGTCGCAGTATTGAAGGGTGCTATATTAATTCCGGAAATGGCACAAAACATTCAGGTCCAGTTTTGTATGTCTTGTGGTGCCAGTATCTTGCCTTAAAGGGACACTCAAGTCGAAATTCAACTTTCATGATTCAGATAGAACATGCAATTTTAAGCAACTTTCCAATTTACTTGCATTAGCAAAATGTGCACAGTCTTTTTATATTTACACGTTTTATGTCACCAGCTTCTACTGAGGATGTGCAAGAACTCACAGAATATACATATATGCATTTTTGATTGGCTTATAGCTGTCACATGATACAGGAGGAGTGGAAATAGACATAACTTTGAAATTTGTCAGAAAAAAATCTACTAGTCATTTGAAGTTGAGACTAAGGGGTATATTTATCAATGTGCGAGCGGACATGATACAAAGTATCGTATCTCTTGTTCTTGTGAACTGCTGGTGCAATGCCGCCCCCTGCAGATTTGCGGTCAATCAGCCGCTAGCAGGGGGTGTCAATCAACCCGATCGTATTCGAACGGGTTGATTTCTGTCCTCCGCCTCAGAGCAGGCGGACAGGTTATGGAGCAGCGGTCTTTAGATCGCTGCTTCATAACTTCTGTTTACGGCGAGCCTTCATATGGAGCTTGATAAATATGCCCCCAAGTGCTATTGCATTGTCTTTTCATCATGCATTTATGCAAATATACTGTATTTACTGGTCCTTTAAACTCCTACGGGACCAGTTGCCAGTCCTGTTTTCCAGCAACACCAGTGATGGCAGTATCTTGTTCAGCATGGCCAACATCCTTTTAGCACACTATACTTTCAATAGGCATCAATGGATATTGTGGTCGTGCTAAGCATCGCTCATATTTCAAGTTGAAACTTATGTATTATCCCAACTTGAGACCTGAAGTATAGTGTTAGGGCTAGAATAAAAGTTTAACCAAACACATGTAAAACATAATAACATAAAGCATTACACTTATAAGTTTAATTTTGAAATAAATATTTAAAAGTGTTTTAAAAGGAATATGGTGTAGGCCAAACTGCTTGATTGGGAAGGGCTCAGAAGTATACATATGTATATATATATATATATATATATATATATATATATATATATATATATATATATAAGCAAAAATATAAATGTGTGGTGGTGCACAAATAGCTCAACTTTCCATTGCTTTAAGACCGTGCTAGCTGTCCCAATTAATATACAAATGCAACTTAAAAAGAAAGGATTGAACATGTATCTAAGTCAATCAAAGCGGGACACTGGCTGCACCAAAAGTCTATCAAAAGCCTTTATTATCATAAGACTCAAACAGTTTAACAGGCCATCTACCCTCCACCCTATTCCACCCTATTCCTTAAACCGTGCAACTACACCCTAATGAATTACATAAACATTAGAACAAGTCGGCCGGCTGACAAGCCAAAATGCAACAGTAACAAAATATTTCAGCTGTGATGTTATGCGACCGAACTGTGTGTCAAAATTGACTTCCATATAGTCCATTGAAATTTACACGGGGCCCCAAAAATTGCGATTGTCCTACTTGTTAAAGAATATTAAAAGTCCAGGCACTTAGTGTTTAGAACACGCTCTGGTAAGTGTAATTCCTCCAGGTATCAATGCAATATGGTAACACCTTTCTGCTGTGCTTATTATGCTGTGCATATGACTGGCTCCATCGGCAACTGAATCATTAGGATAAACAACGCACAATGTACTATGGCAGGACAGACCAGGCCGTCCACCGCAAGACTATCCAGCCTTATACAGGAATAATGTAAGCTGTACCTGCTTTCCAGTTGGATCAACCTGAAATGTTCATTGTTTACTTTCGGCTTCTTCACTTGCTCACCGCCATGTACGCTTCAGCGTTGTTGTCCGAATTCAAATTTCGCTGGCTCGTTCACAGCTGTTCACCTCCTGTGCATGCTCAATCATGACGCGTTTCTCCCCTCCCACATAGGGCTGAGTGTCGGGGCCTCATCAGATGTATTGATTGAGGGGTGTGTGTCAGCTTTTATACTCTCACTGGCTCAAAAATCCACCCCTCAAACAGCATTCGCTTGCTTGACAGCTGATTTTAAACAACTATTATTCACTACGGTTTGAAAATTGCACAGTGTCGGAACTGATCATTACTATATACACTATTTTTAATTACCACATCATGGCTTTCGTATGCATAGAATTATCTTGCAGTTTGTTGTTTGAACTTAGCTCATTTAGATATATAATCTAGTTAAGAACATTCTTTTTTGCAGACCAGACCACATTAATCTAGAATTTCCTCTAGGAAACATAAATCTTTACTCTTTTGATAACCACAGTAGTAAATATATTACACATCTTATGTCACATAAATATTAAAGTTTACCATCATGTCGACATATATCTTATCGATATGTATTTGGAAATTTTGTAAAGTATATTACTAAACCTACGTTCTGAAGGCACATTTCATTCTCAAATTACTTAAAGGGGCTTACATCATAGCCCTTGTCACAATAAAACTAATGGGCGTATTCCACATCTTGTATCGCTGTGGATATGAAGATATCTTATCTATATGACAGTGTGTTCCTATACGCTTCTAGCAACATACATTTAAAGGGATTTTTTACGTCAAGAGATAGTTATCACAGAAAACATGCATACTCTATCTTTTCATTTAGGCCCATTGGGCTTAATGTGTTTAATCTAAAGATCCACCTTGATTCATGCTGCAAAATTATTCTATCAAGATGACCTCCTCGCTTAATTTGTTTTAAGCACTCAATGCCCATAATTTGCAGTTTGTTGTGATCTGAATTATGAAAAGACTTAAAATGTCTTGCAACTGGGCTGTCCATGTCCTCATTTTTAATATCGTCTCTATGTTCTCGTATTCTGCTTTTCAACTCTCTGGTGGTCTTACCTACATAGAACTTGGGACATGGACAGTTCAGTAAATATATGACATTTTTGGAAGTACATGTAATTCTTTCCCTCACATAATATGCCTTGCTTCCTGTTTGGGTACTAAAAGTATTAGATCTCTTCATATATGTGCAATAGACGCAATGTCCACATGGAGCGCTACCTCCTCTGTGTTGTCTGACTGTTAACCAGTTTTTAGTCTCTTCCTTTTTAAATTCGCTGTGAACCAACATGTCTTTGATGCTAGGAGCTCTCCTGGCTGTCAGTAACGGGTACTCCGATATGCACCCTTGGAGTGACGTATCATTAGATAATATATGCCAGTGGCTGTTGAGAATGTTCTTCAATTTATTCCAGTGTGAATTGTACTTTGTAATTAATCTCACCTGTGTATCACTATTGTTTTTCTTTTTTGAATAAAGGAGATCACTTCTACATGTCATCCTTGCTCTCACCAAGGCCTTTCTGATTATATTACGTGAATATCCTCTAGATAAAAATCTGTCAGCCATTATTTGTGCTTGTTCTTCAAACACCTTTGGTGAAGAGCAGCATCTCTTCAACCTTAAAAATTGGCCTTTAGGGACACCTTTTTTTTGGGGCTCAGGGTGATGGCTACTTGCTTCCAATAAACTATTGGTTGCTGTTTTTTTGCGATAGATGTTTGTGTGAAGTGTATTATTTTGCTTAAAAATTTCTAAGTCAAGAAAAACGGCACTGTCAGGACTAATGTTATATGTGAGAAACAGATTTAGATCATTTTTGTTGAGAATTTTTACAAAATTGTGAACAGACCCTTCATCTCCCTTCCAGAGGATTAAGATGTCGTCCACGAACCTGAGCCAAAGCACAATGTGCTTATCGACCCACTCTGAAAGTTCGTGGAAGACATACTTTGTCTCCCAATAGCCTAGGTGCAGACATGCGTACGTCGGAGTGCATGTTGCACCCATGGCTGTTCCTCTCAACTGCCTGAATAGTCTGCCATCAAAAGAAAAAATATTGTTCCCTAGAACAAATTCTAATAGGCATAGAATCCATTCTGTGTTGTCCTTGTACTCATCTCCCCTCAATTCCAAAAAATATCTGGCTGCATTTAGGCCTGCTTGATGAGGGATGGAGGAGTACAGGGACTCTACGTCGAGAGTCACCAGTAGCTTCTAATATAGCTCATTAATATAGGACGACAGGGATTCGAGAAAAGGTCTCAGGAAGTAATCAACGTATCTACTGATACCTTCGGTGAGTCCACCAATGCCCGAAATAATTGGGCGACCAGGTGGACATTTTAAGTTTTTATGCACCTTGGGTATACAGTAGAACGTTGGTAAAATTGGATAGGGGTTAACCAGTGACTGATGTTCCTTTATATTGATTAAACCTTCCCTTCTTGCTTTATTTAAAAGAAAGATTAGTTCATTACACGACCTGTCATAGTCTTGATAAGTTACTTTTTCATATTGTTCTTGTACTGACAGCTGTCTATTTACCTCCTTTATGTAGGCATCTTGATCTTGGATGACAATGTTGCCACCCTTGTCCGATGGCTTGAACACCAAATCTTTCCTTTTTACAAGATCTTGTAGGGCTTTTCTTTCGCTTTTATTTAAATTATCACTAACTACCCCGGTGACACCTATCTTATTGATATCTGCCTCTACAGATTTTACAAAGGTTTGTATGCTGGGAGACAGGGACAATTGAGGCAACTTTGATTTTGGTTTAAAACCAGTTTTCATTGGATATTCTTTTTGTGCCTGTTCATTGTCCTGGTCTCCCAGCAAAGAAACTAGATCCTCTAAGGCTGACATGTCTGCTTCAGAAAAATTAGGGTCTTTAGTCCCCTTATGCTTCCACATCTTTTTTAGAAGAATTTTCCTTGCATATAAATTTAGATCTTTAACAAATTCGAATTTATCTAAAGGATTGCTGGGACAGAAGGTTAGACCCTTTTTGAGTAATTCAATATGTGCCAGATTTAATTCAATAGAGGACAAGTTAATAACCATTAATTCATTTGTCACTAGGGTATCATTTTCATTTAAGTTAGTTATTCGTTCTTTTGATTTCTTGTCGTCATCCTGTCTGTCTGGTTGTATCGATATTGTCGGTTTCTCCCACCTCTCCGTCTCTGTCTTGGTCTCCTGTAGGAGTAACCATCTTCCCCTCTTCCATCGTCCCCCCCTCCTTGTCCTCCTCCTAAAGGGAGTTTAGTTTGCAATGTTTCTTTAATGTTCTGTGGTTGTGTGTCTAGTTCTACGTCTGAATTATCTGTGCCTGAATCATAAGATTGGCGTGACAAGTTGTTATTTTTGTAAAAATAAATTTTCCCAATCTTAAAATCATCTTTATCTCTCATCATTTTCCTTCTTTTCCTAAACTTGATTTCGCTCTGTAGTTTTTCTAATACTCTCTGCATATCCCTATTTAGTTTCTCAAAGGCTGGGTCTTGTGCATATAAGTTCACCTTTTCATACATCATAGTCGTGTCTGTTTTAGATAAATTCGAATTTGTTAAAGAATTTGTTAAAGATCTAAATTTATATGCAAGGAAAATTCTTCTAAAAAAGATGTGGAAGCATAAGGGGACTAAAGACCCTAATTTTTCTGAAGCAGACATGTCAGCCTTAGAGGATCTAGTTTCTTTGCTGGGAGACCAGGACAATGAACAGGCACAAAAAGAATATCCAATGAAAACTGGTTTTAAACCAAATTCAAAGTTTATGCCTCAATTGTCCCTGTCTCCCAGCATACAAACCTTTGTAAAATCTGTAGAGGCAGATATCAATAAGATAGGTGTCACCGGGGTAGTTAGTGATAATTTAAATAAAAGCGAAAGAAAAGCCCTGCAAGATCTTGTAAAAAGGAAAGATTTGGTGTTCAAGCCATCGGACAAGGGTGGCAACATTGTCATCCAAGATCAAGATGCCTACATAAAGGAGGTAAATAGACAGCTGTCAGTACAAGAACAATATGAAAAAGTAAATTATCGAAACTATGACAGGTCGTGTAATGAACTAATCTTTCTTTTAAATAAAGCAAGAAGGGAAGGTTTAATCAATATAAAGGAACATCAGTCACTGGTTAACCCCTATCCAATTTTACCAACGTTCTACTGTATACCCAAGGTGCATAAAAACTTAAAATGTCCACCTGGTCGCCCAATTATTTCGGGCATTGGTGGACCCACCGAAGGTATCAGTAGATACGTTGATTACTTCCTGAGACCTTTTCTCGAATCCCTGTCGTCCTATATTAGTGACACAAGTGATGTTTTAAAAAAGCTTGATAAAATCACAGTTGATCAAGACTTGCTACTGGTGACTCTCGACGTAGAGTCCCTGTACTCCTCCATCCCTCATCAAGCAGGCCTAAATGCAGCCAGATATTTTTTGGAATTGAGGGGGGATGAGTACAAGGACAACACAGAATGGATTCTATGCCTATTAGAATTTGTTCTAGGGAACAATATTTTTTCTTTTGATGGCAGACTATTCAGGCAGTTGAGAGGAACAGCCATGGGTGCAACATGCGCTCCGACGTACGCATGTCTGCACCTAGGCTATTGGGAGACAAAGTATGTCTTCCACGAACTTTCAGAGTGGGTCGATAAGCACATTGTGCTTTGGCTCAGGTTCGTGGACGACATCTTAATCCTCTGGAAGGGAGATGAAGGGTCTGTTCACAATTTTGTAAAAATTCTCAACAAAAATGATCTAAATCTGTTTCTCACATATAACATTAGTCCTGACAGTGCCATTTTTCTTGACTTAGAAATTTTTAAGCAAAATAATACACTTCACACAAACATCTATCGCAAAAAAACAGCAACCAATAGTTTATTGGAAGCAAGTAGCCATCACCCTGAGCCCCAAAAAAAAGGTGTCCCTATAGGCCAATTTTTAAGGTTGAAGAGATGCTGCTCTTCACCAAAGGTGTTTGAAGAACAAGCACAAATAATGGCTGACAGATTTTTATCTAGAGGATATTCACGTAATATAATCAGAAAGGCCTGGGTGAGAGCAAGGATTACATGTAGAAGTGATCTCCTTTATTCAAAAAAGAAAAACAATAGTGATACACAGGTGAGATTAATTACAAAGTACAATTCACACTGGAATAAATTGAAGCACATTCTCAACAGCCACTGGCATATATTATCTAATGATACGTCACTCCAAGGGTGCATATCGGAGTACCCATTACTGACAGCCAGGAGAGCTCCTAGCATCAAAGACATGTTGGTTCACAGCGAATTTAAAAAGGAAGAGACTAAAAACTGGTTAACAGTCAGACAACACAGAGGAGGTAGCGCTCCATGTGGACATTGCGTCTATTGCACATATATGAAGAGATCTAATACTTTTAGTACCCAAACAGGAAGCAAGGCATATTATGTGAGGGAAAGAATTACATGTACTTCCAAAAATGTCATATATTTACTGAACTGTCCATGTCCCAAGTTCTATGTAGGTAAGACCACCAGAGAGTTGAAAAGCAGAATACGAGAACATAGAGATGATATTAAAAATGAGAACATGGACAGCCCAGTTGCAAGACATTTTAAGTCTTTTCATAATTCAGATCACAACAAACTGCAAATTATGGGCATTGAGTGCTTAAAACAAAATAAGCGAGGAGGTCATCTTGATAGAATAATTTTGCAGCATGAATCAAGGTGGATCTTTAGATTAAACACATTAAGCCCAATGGGCCTAAATGAAAAGATAGAGTATGCATGTTTTCTGTGATAACTATCTCTTGACGTAAAAAATCCCTTTTAATGTATGTTGCTAGAAGCGTATAGGAACACGCTGTCATATAGATAAGATATCTTCATATCCACAGCGATACAAGATGTGGAATACGCCCATTAGTTTTATTGTGACAAGGGCTATGATGTAGGCCCCTTTAAGTAATTTGAGAATGAAATGTGCCTTCAGAACGTAGGTTTAGTAATATACTTTACAAAATTTTCAAATACATATCGATAAGATATATGTCGACATGATGGTAAACTTTAATATTTATGTGACATAAGATGTGTAATATATTTACTACTGTGGTTATCAAAAGAGTAAAGATTTATGTTTCCTAGAGGAAATTCTAGATTAATGTGGTCTGGTCTGCAAAAAAGAATGTTCTTAACTAGATTATATATCTAAATGAGCTAAGTTCAAACAACAAACTGCAAGATAATTCTATGCATATGAAAGCCTGATGTGGTAATTAAAAATAGTGTATATAGTAATGATCAGTTCCGACACTGTGCAATTTTCAAACCGTAGTGAATAATAGTTGTTTAAAATCAGCTGTCAAGCAAGCGAATGCTGTTTGAGGGGTGGATTTTTGAGCCAGTGAGAGTATAAAAGCTGACACACACCCCTCAATCAATACATCTGATGAGGCCCCGACACTCAGCCCTATGTGGGAGGGGAGAAACGCGTCATGATTGAGCATGCACAGGAGGTGAACAGCTGTGAACGAGCCAGCGAAATTTGAATTCGGACAACAACGCTGAAGCGTACATGGCGGTGAGCAAGTGAAGAAGCCGAAAGTAAACAATGAACATTTCAGGTTGATCCAACTGGAAAGCAGGTACAGCTTACATTATTCCTGTATAAGGCTGGATAGTCTTGCGGTGGACAGCCTGGTCTGTCCTGCCATAGTACATTGTGCGTTGTTTATCCTAATAATTCAGTTGCCAATGGAGCCAGTCATATGCACAGCATAATAAGCACAGTAGAAAGGTGTTACCATATTGCATTGATACCTGGAGGAATTACACTTACCAGAGCGTGTTCTAAACACTAAGTGCCTGGACTTTTAATATTCTTTAACAAGTAGGACAATCGCAATTTTTGGGGCCCCGTGTAAATTTCAATGGACTATATGGAAGTCAATTTTGACACACAGTTCATATTTATATGGTCGCATAACATCACAGCTGAAATATTTTGTTACTGTTGCATTTTGGCTTGTCAGCCGGCCGGCTTGTTCTAATGTTTATGTAATTCATTAGGGTGTAGTTGCACGGTTTAAGGAATAGGGTGGAGGGTAGACGGCCTGTTAAAACTGTTTGAGTCTTATGATAATAAAGGCTTTTGATAGACTTTTGGTGCAGCCAGTGTCCCGCTTTGATTGACTTAGATACATGTTCAATCCTTTCTTTTTAAGTTGCATTTGTATATATATATATATATATATATATATATATATATATATGTGTGTGCGTGTGTGTGTGTATATGTGTATGTGTTTATGTGTTTACATTATATATATATATATACACACACACACACACTTGAGCCCTTCCCAGTCAAACACCCTGAAATGTAAAATAACCTTTTTAAGCAAACTGAATATGTTGAATGTTAACTATATATACAGTATCCCACAAAAGTGAGTAAACCCCTCACATTTTTGTAAATATTCTATTATATCTTTTAATGTGATAACACTCAAGAAATGACACTTTGCTACAATGTAAAGTAGTGAGTGTACAGCCTGTATAACAGTGTAAATTTGCTGTCCCCTCAAAATAACTCTACATAGCCTATATATATAATAGTTAAAGATTGAAAAAGCAACAAGTAATTAAGAAAAAGATAGAGTAAGGTTAAAGAAGGGGAAATCTTTACCAGCACTAAACCATAAACCCTTAATTAATAATACACTAAATGGTTAAATCTGAATAAAAAAATGGTTATAGTCAGTGGTTTGCAACAAATTAAATTCCAATTTAATTCTAGATGCGAACAATTATAAAAAAAACCAGCAGCTGTGAATCAATGTAATACAGCATAAACTCAAGTTATTAAAGCAAGGGGCTCCTTTGTGTAGCTTTGGATATCGATAGAACACAATCCCCCAATTTTGGGATTACTTTCCTGTCAGGTTGCATGTGTAATAATTGTATATAGCCCAGTTAGACATTTACTTTGAGTTTAAGTTCCTGTAAATCCTCCATACAGCCACTTATAACGGAACTTATATTGTACTAACTCACGGCTAGATTCCTATGGATTTCTATAGGATTTTTTCACCTTTAATTCCGATTGGTTGATAGAATTCTATCAGCCAATCGGAATTCAAGGGACGCCATCTAGGGTGACGTCACTTAAAGGAACCTTCATTCTGGAAGAAGACTTCGATTGAAGAGGATGCTCTTCGCCGGATGTCTTGAAGATGGAAATGAAGAGAAATCTCCAGCTTATAGTGAGCAAAGTGACTTTTATTTTTCACAGGGTCCAATACAGCAATACAGCAACGTTTCGGGCTTACAATAAGCCCTTTATCAAGCAGTAAGCCCGAAACATTGCTGTATTGCTGTATTGGACCCTGTGAAAAATAAAAGTCACTTTGCTCACTATAAGCTGGAGATTTCTCCTCATTTGGATCTATGTGGGCTTGGTAAGCCTTCTCCGTGCTCTGTGGGTAGTGAGTGCTGTGTTCATCCTTTGCTAAATAAGTGCATGTCTTGAAGATGGACCAGCTCCACGCCGGATGAAGATAGAAGATGCTGTCTGGATGAAGACTTGTGCCCGCCTGGAGGACCACTTCTGCCGGCTTGGATGAAGACTTCTCCCGGCTTCGTTGAGGATGGATGTCCGGTCTTCAAAACTGTAAGTGGATCTTCGGGGGTTAGTGTTAGTTTTTTTAAGGGTTTATTGGGTGGGTTTTATTTTTAGATTAGGGTTTGGGCACTTGAAAAAGAGCTAAATGCCCTTTTAAGGGCAATGCCCATCTAAATGCCCTTTTCAGGGCAATGGGGAGTTTAGGTTTTTTTAGTTAGGATTTTATTTGGGGGGTTGGTTGTGTGGGTGGTGGGTTTTAAGGGACAGCAGATTAGGTGTTAATAATATTTAACTAATGTTTGCGATGCTGGAGTGCGGCGGTTTAGGGGTTAATATCTTTATTCTAGTGGCGGCGATGTCCGGAGCGGCAAATTAGGGGTTAATAAATGTAGGTAGGTGGTGGCGATGTTAGGGGCGGCAGATTAGGGGTTAATAATATTTAACTAGTGTTTGTGATGTGGGAGTGTGTCAGTTTAGGGGTTAATATGTTTATTATAGTGGCGGCGATGTCGGAAGCGACAGATTAGGGGTTAATAATTTTCTTTTAGTGTTTGTGATGCAGGACGGCCTAGGTTTAGGGGTTAATAGGTAGTTTATGGGTGTTAGTGTCAGTTTAGGGGTTAATATGTTTATTATAGTGGCGGCGATGTCGGAAGCGGCAGATTAGGGGTTAATAATTTTCTTTTAGTGTTTGTGATGCAGGAGGGCTTCGGTTTAGGGGTTAATAGGTAGTTTATGGGTGTTAATGTACTTTTTAACACTTTAGTTATGAGTTTTATGCTACAGCTTTGTAGTGTAAAACTCATAACTACTGACTTTAGATTGCGTTAAGAATCTTGCGGTATAGGCTGTACCGCTCACTTTTTGGCCTCCCAGGAAAAGCTTGTAATATCGGCGCTATGGAAGTCCCATTGAAAAAAGACTTTACGCAAATTGCGTAAGTTATCTTGCATTACGGCCAAAAAAGTGTGTGGTACAGCTTTTTTGACAAGACTCGTAATAGCAGCGGTAGTGAAAAAGCAGCGTTATAACCCATAACGCTGCTTTTTCACTCATAACGCAAAACTCGTAATCTAGCCAACAGGTTGTTAGCGGTGGTTATTATATATATATATATATATATATATATATATATGGGAGGCAATCAAAATACCTAAACTCAAAATCCCTAATACCATTAGACGGAATCTTAAAACCCAGAAAGATCATAATCCCTAATGTCTAAAATCCAGAAAATCTAAATGCAGAAAGAACAAAATCCCGAAATGATAAAATCCCTAAAATGCAAAATCCCGTTCACTATCTTTTTGGCTCTGCCTGGGGGGGTTCAAGGGGGTCGAAGCGGGGGGGGGGGGGGGAGGGGGCAGAGGCTGCTCAGCCAGTCTAACCGCTGATTGCTTTTGGATTGTAGTTTTCTAAGTGTTGGTAATCTTGCTGGATTTTAATGTTTCGGGATTCTGGTTTTTGGTATTTTACAAGTTAGGGATTTTATTTTTTCGGTATTTTAATATTCAGGATTATGTAGTGTCAGCATTTTAAAGTTTCGGTATTTAGAACTTCGGGATTGCAGCGTTCTGTCTTGTGTACTTCGATCTTTTGATATAGACCCATAAATATATATATATATATATATATATATATATATATTCATATAGATATAGCTATAGATATATTTACAATAGCATTATCTTCTAAGTGAAAAACATAGGTATTTAAAGTATTTCTTAAAGGGACAGTATACTCCAGAATTTGTATTGTTTAAAAAGATAGGTAATCCCTTTATTACCCATTCCCCAGTTTTGCATAACCAACACGTTTATATTAATATACTTTTCACCTCTGTGATTACCTGGTATCTAAGCCTCTGCAGACTGCCCCCTTATTTTAGATCTTTTTACAGACATGCATTTTAGCCAATCAGTGCTTACTCCTAGCAACTCCACGTGCGTGACCACAATGTTACCTATATGGCACACATGAACTAATGCCCTCTAGATGTGAAAAACTGTCAAAATGCAATGAGATAAGAGGCAGCTTTCAAGGTCTTAGAAATTAGCATATGAGCATATCTAGTTTTAGCTTTAAATAATCAAAGAATACCAAGAGAACAAATGAAATTTGATGATAAAAGTAAATTTGAACATTGCTTAAAATTGCATGCCCTATCTGAATCATGAACATTTACTTTTGACTAGACTGTCCCTTTAAGGCAGAATAACTCCTTGTCAGTAAGACACAAACTGCTGACTAACCAGCCATCTACACAGTAGCATTCTGGGCTTTCTGCCAAACTACTGAAATTATACAAATATCCTTACATGTGTGCTCCAAATAAAAGTGATTTATCTCAATGTGAAAGTGGATAGAGAGTAAAAAAGTACTAACCTTCTTGTAAAGATTTTTCTACAAAATTATGTTTAAAGAAACGTAAAAGTCCCATACAATGTGAAAGTAAGAGGACTTTTTTTTTATTGAAACAGCATGTTTACCTCCTTGCAAGTTAAATCCCTAAGCAACTGGTCAGAATTTCCATTGCAAAGACTCAAGAATATACACATTTATAGCTGACCTAGAAACAGGTACCTTCCTGTCTATAGAGTCGATCACAATCCTTATCAAATAGTTTATCTACAAAAATCCCCATATACTTTAATAGTGAATTTTATAGAAAGATACATTTTTTTAAAGGGATATGAAACCAAGCATTTTTTCTTTCATGATTTAGATAGAACATGCAATTTTAACAACTTTATCATTTACTTTATCACATTTTGTTTGTTTTCTTTGTATTTTTTTTTTTAAATCAGGGACTTAAAGGACCAATAAATACAGTGGATTTGCATAATCAACAAATGCAAGATAACAAGACAATGCAATAGCACTTAGTCTGAACTTCAAATGAGAAGTAGATTTTTTTTTTCTGACAAATTTCAGTTATGTCTATTTCCACTCCCACTGCATCATGTGACAGCCATCAGCCAATCATATCTCCCTATTTCAAAACTATTTAATTTTTTTTTAATGTTTTTAAGTTTTCTTTTGTGGACTGTTTTATAGAGGGTGCATTTTTCCTATTTTAATTTATTTGCTTTTTAATGTTTAAAAGAGATGTGAAACCAAAGTTTTTCTTTTATGATTCCGATAAAGCATACATTTTAAAACCATTTTCCAATTTACTTCTGTGGTCAATTTTGCTTTATTTTCTTGGTATCCTTTATTGAAGGAGCAGCAATGTACTACTGGGATCTAGCTGAACACATTGGCGATCTAATGAAAAGAGGCATATATGTGTAGCCACCAATCAGCAGCTAGCTCCCATCTCCTTAGCCTACCTAGATGCGTTTTTCAATAAAGGATACCAAGAGAATTAATATAACAGAACTAGCCTTGCGGAACCTGTTGGCGCTCTACAAATACATGATAATAATAATAATAATAGAAGTAAATTGTAAAGTTGTTTAAAACTGTATGCTCTATCTGAATCATGCTCTATCTCAGGGGTTTCCAAACTTGGCTCTCCAGAGGTTTTGGAACTACATTTCCCATGATGCTCAGCTAGATAAAATGCTGGCGTCTATCTGAATCATGCTCTATCTGAATCATGAAATTTAAATTTTGGGTTTCATGTCCCTTTAACCTCTCTGATGTGCATGACGAGCTATGCAATTTTAAGCAACTTTCAAATTTACTACTATTATCAAAATTGGGCCGGCTCCTAAGCTTTACATTCCCGCTTTTTAAATAAAGATAGCAAGAGAACGAAGAAAAATTGATAATAGGAGTAAATTAGAAAGTTGCTTAAAAATTGCATGCTCTATCTGAATTGTGAAAGAAAAATTTGGGTTTAGTGTCGCTTTAAAGGGCCATTAAATACAGTATAGCTGCATGATAAACGAGTTAATAATAAAGACACAATGCAATAGCACTACATTTTGATCTACAATTCTCACTCTTCCAGAGCCATCAGTAATCTCCTTTTCAGTGTCTGGGTTAAAGGTTTATCATGCTGAAGTTACTTTTTGGGGTAATAAGATATCAATCAATTTATCAATTTTAATTTTAAGTGTAGATATTTCTTTCCTTTAAGAGATAAGATACTTCACATACTGGATAGTATCTGCATTTCCAAAATTGTGTACGGTGAAAAAATATAAAAACATAATTTGTATTGTGTCATATAGAAATGTGTAAGAAGTTATACATAATGGGTAGGGTTGATTCCAAGCAGCCCAGCCACAAAGTGGGAAACTCATAGAGGGGGCCGAGGAGTGCTGAAGCGTGTATTGCATAAATATCATCTGTTGCATCACACCATAAAGAGTTACAAACTGATTATGGAAGCAACATCAGCACAAGAACTGTGCGTCAGTAACTTCATGAAATGGGTTTACTTGGCCAAGCAGCTGCACACATTGCCAACATGCACACTGGCAGGCATTGGTTGGGGTAGTATAGTTCCGCCGCCACTGATCTCTGGAGCACTGGAAATGTGTTATCTGGAGTGATGAATCCAACTTCACTATTTGCCAGTGTGATGAAAGAATCTGGGTGTAGAGGATGCCAGGAGAATGCTGCCTAAAAGAATGCATAGTGCCTACTATAAAGTTTGGTGGAGGAGGGATAATGATCTGGAGCTGTTTTTCAGGTCTTGGGATAGGCCCCTTAGATCCAATGAAGGGTCATCTTAATGCTGCAGTCAACTTCCAATTTTGTGACACAGTTTGGGGAAGGCCCTTTCCTGTTCCAGCATGACTTTGCCCCTGTGCACAAAGTGAGGTCCATGAAAACCATAGTTTGTTGAGCTTGGAGTAGAGGAACTTAAATGGCCTGCACAAAGCGCTGACCTCAACCCCATTGAGCACATTTGGGAGGAATTGGAATGACAAGACAGACCTTCTCTTCCAACATCAGTGTCTGACATCATAAATGCACTTTTGGCTGAATGGGCACAAATTCCCATAAACACACTCTAAAGTCTTGCAGAAAGCTTTCCCAGAAGAGTGGCCTCTGTTGTAGCCGCAAAACGGGGGGGGGGGGGGGGGGGGGATAACTTCATATGAAATTTCAATGGTTTTAGATTGGGCATTGTATTCCAACAAGCTCATATAGGTGTGACGGTCAGGTGTCCGCATCATTTTGGCCATATAGGGTATATGTTCACTATCTGTTATAACTGAGACTTGTGCATTTTTGTTCTGTGGTATAGAGGAAATGAATAATGTCACCAAAACCCAGTGGGTATGGTCTTTTTGATTGCTTGCATGTGATATGGTTCCCTAATTTTTACACAAGGGATTTATGTTTTTAATTATTTTAGTGGATACATATGTTTGTTTTAATTCCTTAGTTATTAGATATATAGACATTTTAAAATATAAAGTCAGAAGTGCATTTAGGTTTTATGCAGCCGTGGTTCCATTTACTTACCGTGATCTTCTCCTTGACCTTTTACATATAAAACCCAAAACTTTCAACATTTCTGGACTGGCTCCTAGGATTTAATTATTTAAAATAAAATTATTTTGATCTGTACATATTCATCGTCATCATCAATATTACTTTTTGTTTTAATTGTGACATACCTTAAATTCCATAATCCTATATACATTGCATGAGTCATGATTGTTATAACAAATGGGTTTTCTCAGCTTCAGCAACTTTGCAATATATTTTGATTAAAAAAATACTTCTCGTACTCTGATGCGCATTCACTATACACGCCAATCATAGTTTCTGTATAGACCGAGATTGGAAAAGTTGTAGTAAATAGTATACTCTTGTCAATCATCCTCATTTCTTATGTAATTGTATATCACTTTAAAACCCCTTTGCTCTGTCTGAGTATTTTCTTTACATTTTCCCAGTCTGCTTTAACCAATAGAGTAACAATGATTTTCAGATGACAAATTAAAGATCACAAAATAGTGTTACCCTTGCAATGGCATTGTTGAGGTGCATCCATAAATTAAACAGATTTATTTTGTTGAGTGCAAATCTTTATCACAGTCATGTTCCACATCTCACGTTTATTAAAAAAAACCCCACAGTGGTACTGAATCAGCAGTATTAAATTATTTCTGGAGCTAAAGTATAACAAATCTTCTTATCCAGATGACAGTTATTTGTCACAGCTGCCAATGCAGATAAAGTATTAGATTTGTAACCTCTTGCCATTATTGCAGCAAGTGTGACAATGGTACAACACTAACGACAATGTAAAATGTACAGATATGTGAACAAATGAAAACAAACACTGATACTTCTGTTGGAACGTATTCCATACAAGTTAAGGCTAGGGACACATACAATTTGAATAATAAGGCAAACCATACCATTATAGTTATTGTCTGAGATACCTTTTAACCTTTTTAAAATTGGTTTATTAAAGGGATATTAACACTAAATTATATTGCTTGAATTAAGCTGTCAGCACTTCCATGTTTAACATGAATTGGAAAGTCCACAATATTCAGAATTAAATTACAGGAAAGGAGAACAAAATAAATAATTAATAAAGTATATTGCAAAGTTGTTTTACTACATGTAATTAAACAATTTATATTACTATCTTGAGGTGTTTAATGTTCCTTTTATATTTATATGAATATTTTTTATCAGATAGTGTATATATGTGTGACACTATTTTATTGTATTTATGTTGTGTTTAGTGCAACTTTAGCCCTACTTCTTTACAAAAGGTATTCAGTTGCGCTAAACTGACGAGTTCAACTTTAGATTGTGTTTGGCGATGTGCAATTACTTTCAAATTGTAATCCATGCGCAAGTTAGCGCGATAGTTGAATATTGTGTCCGTGATTATGTTAGTGCACCACTTGTAATCTAGCCCTCTATCTTTTACTTACAATTACAGAGACTTAGAAGTCAGATCTGGATTTTATTGCATTGCGCTTCAAATACTGGCCCTATTCCAGTTTGTCAGAAATGATGTGCAAAATGGTTCATACATATTTTTGTGGGGTTTTTAAATACAAAACTATCCAATTCCGGGCTAGATTACGAGCCGAGCGCTATTTATTTCTCCCGCTCGCACAATAAATCTGCTAGAAGTAAGCTTTTTCTTACATGTCAGTTACCACGCCTATTACAACAAGTTGAAAGTAAAACGTTTTTGCTTGCGCCACCACAACATTTTATAATTTTGGGACCAGGTGTCAGGGTTTTTTCCCTGTTGTGTTTGCCATGTGCTGCTGGCAGCCATTTTACTCACCTCTCTTCCTGACTATGGTGCATTATGGGGGATGCTGCTCAATTCCTGCACTTCCTTTTGATGGCCAGACTGGTGTGCATCATCCATGTGAGACAGGATGCAGTCTCAGAATTGTGATGTCATCACTTATTATTTAAAGGGCCTCTGTTCAGTATGCTTTGCCTTTGCGTTGCCTCAGACCTGTTTGTGAGAGTTCCTGTGTATTATCTGGCTGCCCGACGTCCTTCCTGGTTCCTGATCCCTGGATTGTTCCTGGCTCTACTGTTTTCCTTGTTCCTGATTCCGGCTTGCCTGACTATTCGCTTTTGCTCTTGACTCGGCTCGTCTGACTACCAGCTCTGGTTTTGATTCCTGGCTTGTTATTTGACTTGTGGACTTTTTATTATTTTTTGCTATTAATAAAGGTGTGATTATTTTTGCACTTCTCGTCTCAGTCTGATTCCTGGCACCCTGACATTACGCAAAGGCCATGAATCCTGATGGTGCTAATAATCCACCTTTACCTGCCATCATTTCCAGGATGGATGTACAGGATCACCGCTTGGATCAATTTGCACTACCCCTGCAAACCCTGCTGAATCGCACTGCACATTTGGACCAAAGTGTCCCGCAAGTTATGGCTGCTCCTGTTTCCGCTGCTGCACCTATGCCTACCAGGAGCATGTCTGGTTCTGCACCTCTACCTCAGCGATATGGAGGCGATCCTATTCAGTGCAGAGGGTTTTTGAAACAGGTGGGCATTTACTTTGAGATGATACCTCAGGCGTTTCCCTCTGACAGAGCTAAGGTGGGATTTCTCATCTTGTTACTCTCTGACACAGCTCTTGCCTGGGCTAATCCCTTGTGGGAGACTAATAAACCTGTGATTTCAAATTACCCTGAATTTGTGGCCTCCTTTCAAAGGGTATTTGATGTTCCGGCTTGCTCCTCCTCTGCTGCTAAACGACTCATGTCCATTCAGCAAGGTACAAGATCTGTTGCTCAGTATGCTATTGAGTTCTGTACGCTTGCCGCAGAGGTAGGTTGGAACAATGAAGCCCTTGTTGCCGCCTTCTTTCATGGGCTCTCTGATGCGATTAAAGACAAAGTTGCTGCCACAGATTTACCAGAGGATCTCGAGGCATTGGTGTCTTTTTTTATCCTAATTGGCATCAGACTCAGAGAGAGGCCCTCTTTCAAGGAGCGCTTGCGGAAGCCTCCTGTTCCGTTGTCTCCTACGTGTTCGTTCCCACCCATGCCTCCCTCTCCTCCCATGCCTCCTGGTCCCGAGTTACCAGGTACTGCTGAGCCGATGCAGCTGGCATTCACGCGTCTCTCCGCAGCGGAGAGGGCCTTTAGGAGGAGGGAGGGGCTCTGCCTCTATTGTGGGTTACAGGCCACCTTTTGAAGTCTTGTCCTACATGGCCGGGAAACGCTCACACCTAAGGTCCTGTCGGGGGCAGACCTTGGGTGTTTTATCCTCGTCTCCGGAACCACTTAAGGAGAAACCTTTGGTCACGGTTGTCCTTTCCTGGGTGGACTCCTTCATAGTCACCCAGGCTCTTGTTGACTCCGGTGCTGTGGGCTATTTCATTGACAGTGCTTTTGTATCAAAGCACTTCATTTCTGTTTTGCCTCGGTCCGTTCAGCTTGCTATTGAGGTCCCTTCAGCCCGCACTCGTTACTCACGAAACTGCTCCGTTGTCCATGGCTGTTGGGGCTCTCCGTTTTGAAACCCTCCAGTTCCAGGTGATAAACTCTCCGCATTTTCCAGTTGTTCTGGGTTATCCCTGGCTCCAAAAGCACAATCCCAGTCTCGATTGGCGCAGGTCAGAAATTTTGTTGTGGTCCCCGCAATGTATTTCCACTTGTCTTCGGAAACCAGTTAAAGTCTTGTGCACTTCTTCAGTTTCTCAATTGCCAGAGGAGTACCGAGAGTTCCTAGACGTGTTTGAAAAGGTGCGTGCCGGTACGTTGCCTCCTTACTGGTCTTACGATTGTGCCATAGACCTGCAACCCGGAGTCATTCCTCCTCGGGGCCGGGTGTACCCTCTGTCTGTTGCAGAGAATTGTGCTATGGAGGAGTATGTTGCCGATGCTCTGTCGCTGGGGATCATCCACAAATCCTGCTCTCCTGCAGGGGCTGGCTTCTTCTTTGTGAAGAAAAAGGGTGGCGAGTTAAGACCATGTATCGATTATAGGGGTCTTAATCATCTTACCATTAAGAATGCTTACCCTATTCCGCTTATTACGGAACTCTTTGACTGCCTCAAGGGAGCTACGGTCTTTACTAAACTTGATTTGAGAGGAGCGTACAATCTCGTTAGGATTAAGGAGGGCCACAAATGGAAAACAGCATTTAACACCAGGAGCGGGCATTATGAGTATCTTGTAATGCCCTTTGGCCTATGTAATGCTCCTGCTATTTTTCAGGAATTTATTAATGATGTCCTACGAGATATGTTGCAACAGTTTGTTGTGGTGTACTTAGACAACATACTCATACACTTACCCACACTTGAGGCTCATCGTTCTGATGTTACACGGGTTCTTGAGAGACTACATGAGAATGGCCTGTTTTGTAAACTCGAGAAATGTGAGTTCCATCAGACTCAAGTAACCTTCCTAGGTTATGTTATCTCCGTTGTAGGGTTCTCCATGAATCCTGACAAGTTATCTGCAGTTCTGCAGTGGCCTCGCCCAGTTGGTCTTCGGTCTATTCAACGTTTTTTGGGGTTCGCCAATTACTATAGAAAGTTTATTAAAAACTTTTCTTCCTTGGTCAAACCTATCACAGACATGACCCGTAAAGAGAATGATCCACTCCATTGGTCACCTACTGCCATTAAGGCCTTTGATAGTCTTAAAGACTGCCTTTGCTGCTGCTCCAGTTCTGGCTCATCCTAACCCTGTCCTGCCTTTCGTTCTTGAGGTCGATGCGTCTGAGACAGGAGTAGGTACCCTCTTGTCTCAACGTCCTACGCCTGCCGGTTCCTTGCATCCGTGTGGTTTCTCCTCTAAGAAATTGTCTCCAACGGAGTGCAATTATGAAATTGGTGACAGGGAATTACTGGCCATAATTTTGGCACTTAAGGAATGGAGGCATCTTCTCGAGGGTACTAGCGTGCCAGTGCTCATTCTTACTGACCACAAGAATTTAACTTATCTATCTGAAGCAAAACGTTTGTCGCCCCAACAGGCCAGATGGGCGCTATTTTTGTCTCGGTTTAATTATGTGGTCTCCTACCTGCCTGGTAGTAAGAATGTTAGGGCTGATGCCCTCTCTCAACAATTTTCGCCTCTGTCCAAGGAGGAGTCTGTACCTACTCCTGTTATACCTCCTGACCATATTTTGGCTACTATACGTACTAATTTGACTTCTACCTTGGGGGAGGAGATCCTGGCTGCACAAACCAATGCACCTCCTGAGAAACCTAGTGGTAAGTGTTTTGTTCCTGAGAATCTTCTAACTAAACTTTTGCACACTTACCACTATCCTAAAGCCGCAGGTCACCCAGGCAAGAACCAAATGATTTGGTCTGTCACTCGACAATTCTGGTGGCCAGGTCTTCATTCTGATGTTGCTGCGTATGTTTCCTCCTGCTCAGTTTGTGCACAGAATAAGACTCCTCAACGTCTTCCTGTGGGTCTTCTTCAACCTATTGCTAATGGTGAGTATCCTTGGACACATCTTTCCATGGACTTCATTGTCGAGCTCCCTGTTTCGAATGGCAATACTGTTATCCTTATGGTGGTTGACCGTTTTTCTAAAATGTCACATTGCATTCCCTTAATGAAGCTGCCTACCGCTCAGGAGCTTGCTTCAATTTTTGCCCGGGAGGTCTTCTGTTTAATGGGGATCCAGCTCTCCTTCTCCTCGGCATATCACTCTCAATCCAATGGGGCTGTGGAACGGTCTAATCAAGCTCTGGAACAGTTCCTCCGTTGCTATGTCTCAGATCACCACAATAATTGGTCTGAACTGTTACCTTGGGCAGAGTTTGCTTGTAATAGTGCTATTAATGCTTCCTCCAAGATATCCCCGTTCATGGTGAATTATGGGTTTCAACCATCCTTGTTGCCTGATTAATTCATGTCTCAGGATATTCCGGCTTTGGAGGAGCATCTCCGGCAACTCCGTTCCACGTGCGTGCAGATTCAGGATTGCCTTCATCGTTCTATGCAGCGACAAAAGTTCCAGGCTGATCGTAGGCGTCTGCCCGCACCTTCCTACCAGGTTGTTGAGAGAGTTTGGCTGTCCTCCCGCAACTTGAACCTTTGTGTGCCTTCCAATAAATTGGCTCCCCGTTATGTTGGTCCTTTTCGAATACTCCGACGGGTTAATCCTGTGGCCTACGCTCTTGACCTTCCTCCTGCTATGCGCATCTCCAATGTTTTTCATATCTCCCTCTTGAAACCATTGGTTTGTAATCGGTTTACCACTGTGTTGCCTCATCCCCATCCTATCTTTGTTGACAACCATGAGGAGTATGAGGTCAGCAGCATTATTGACTCTCGTATGTCCAGGGGCCGTGTACAGTATTTGGTTCACTGGAGAGGCTACGGTCCGGAGGAGCGTTCTTGGGTTCCCTCCTCTGATGTTCATGCTCCCACCCTCCTCCTTGCCTTCCATGCCCGTTTCCCCAATAAGCCTTTTGTCCTCCCGTGGGGGAGGGGTCATTGAGGGGAGGGTACTGTCAGGGTTTTTTCCCTGTTGTGTTTGCCATGTGCTGCTGGCAGCCATTTTACTCACCTCTCTTCCTGACTATGGTGCATTGTGGGGGATGCTGCTCAATTCCTGCACTTCCTTTTATGGCCAGACTGGTGTGCATCATCCATGTAAGACAGGATGCAGTCTCAGAATTGTGATGTCATCACTTATTATTTAAAGGGCCTCTGTTCAGTATGCTTTGCCTTTGCGTTGTCTCAGACCTGTTTGTGTATTACCTGGCTGCCCGACGTCCTTCCTGGTTCCTGATGCCTGGCTTGTTCCTGGCGCTGCTGTTTTCCTTGTTCCTGATTCCTGCTCGTCTGACTATTCGCTTTGGCTCCTGACTCGGCTCGTCTGACTACCAGCTCTGGTTTTGATTCCTGGCTTGTTATTTGACTTGTGGACTTTTTATTATTTTTTGCTATTAATAAAGGTGTGATTATTTTTGCACTTCTCGTCTCAGTCTGATTCCTGGCACCCTGACACCAGGTTAGCGTATTCCCCCATAGACTTCAATGAAGCGTAAAAAACTGAAAACAACTAACACCAAACAAGTCACACAAACCCGATTGCATTTTCTCCAGTGCACTAACCTGACATGAAACGGGAATATTTCACATTCCAATGTTCTTCACGTTCTTCACCTGGAAGAATATGTTTTATTTACTATATATGTGTGTATATATATATATATATATATATATATATATAAATATATAGATGATTATATAAATATTGGTGTAGATTTATATAGGAATGTGTATTTAAAAATACTAATAAGATATTCCCCTGCGTGAAGAACATTTGAATATGAAATATTTACAGTACATACACAGTTAAACACTACTATGATTTTTCATGTTTTTAGCTACTTGCTATGGGCTCCAATGCACTTATCTATGCCAATATATGTCTACATATGTAGTTATGTGCTTATATGTGTATGTATGTGTATGTGTATATGTGTATATGCGTACTGATATATTATCAAAAAGATAAATATCATATTATAAAATCATAAAGATTAGCACATAATGTTGACTTTGAAAAATATACGGCTAGATTACGAGTTTTGCAGTAATCTGAAAAAGCAGCATTAACAGGTCCTAACGTTGCTTTTTCACTACCGCTACTATTACGAGTCTTCCAGGTTTAGTGGCACCGCACACTTTTTTGGTCTTACCGCAAACCGACTTACGTAAACTTCGTAAACCCTTTTTTCTATGGGACTTCCATAGCGCTGGGATTAGGAGTCTGTCCTGGGAGGCCAAAAAGTGAGCGGTACAGCCTCTACAGACAAGATCTGTAACGCATTCTAAAGTCAGTAGTTATGAGTTTTACACTACAACGCAGTAGCATAAAACTCATAACTAAAGTGCTAAAAAGTACACTAACACCCATAAACTACCTATTAACCCCTAAACCGAGACCCTCCTGCATTGCAAACACTATAATAGAATTATTAACCCATAATCTGCCACTTCCGACATCGCAGCCACTATAATAAACATATTAACCCCTAAACCGCCACACTCCCGCCTCGCAAACATTAGTTAAATATTATTAACCCCTAATCTGCCGCCCCTAACATCGCCACCACCTATATTATACTTATTAACCCCTAATCTGCCGCTCCGGACATCGCCGCCACCTACATTATATTTATTAACCCCTAATCTGCTGCCCCCAACATCGCCACCACTATTCTAAATGTATTAACCCTTGAAACTTAAGTCTAACCCTAACACCCCCCCTACCTTAAATATAGTTTAAATAAATCTAAATAAAATGATTATAATTAACTAAATTATTCCTATTTAAAACTAAATACTTACCTATAAAATAAACCCTAAGCTAGCTACAATATAACTAATAGTTACATTGTAGCTAGCTTAGGGTTTATTTTTATTTTACAGGCAAGTTTGTATTTATTTTAACTAGGTAAAATAGTTATTAAATAGTTATTAACTTTTTTATAACTACCTAGCTAAAATAAATACAAATTTACCTGTAAAATAAAACCTAACCTAAGTTACAATAACACCTAAAACTACACTACAATTAAATAAATTAACTAAATTAAATACAATTAAATAAATTAAATTAGCTAAATCACAACCCCCCCCCACTAAATTACAGAAAATAAAAAACAAATTACAGATTTTTAAACTAATTACACCTAATCTAATAGCCCTATCAAAATAAAAAAAGCCCCCCAAAATAAAAAAAAACCCTAGCCACACCGGATGGATGAAGATAGAAGATGCCATCTGGGTGAAGACTTCTGCCCGTCTAGAGGACCACTTCTGCCCGTCTGGAGGACCACTTCTGCCGGCTTCCTTGAGGACATCTTGCCGCTTGGATGAAGACTTCTCCCGGTAAGTGAATCTTCGGGGGTTAGTGTTAGGATTTTTTTAAGGGTGTATTGGGTGGGTTTATTTTTTACGTTAGGGCTTTGGGCCTGCAATAGAGCTAAATGCCCTTTTAAGGGCAATGCCCATCCAAATGCCCTTTTCAGGGCAATGGGGAGCTTAGGTTTTTTAGTTAGGTTTTTATTTGGGGGGTTTGATTGTGTGGGTGGTGGGTTTTACTGTTGGGGGGTGTTTATATTTTTTTTACATGTAAAAGAGCTGATTTCTTTGGAGCAATACCCCGCAAAAGGCCCTTTTAAGGGTTATTGGTAGTTTAGTTTAGGCTAGGATTTTTTTTATTTTGGGGGGCTTTTTTTATTTTGATAGGGCTATTAGATTAGGTGTAATTAGTTTAAATATCTAGCGGATATACTCAGTTAGGGTTGTATATATATGCATTAGTAAACAAATTAAGTAATGTATATGAATTACCAAATGAATAAAATAAATTATATAGAGGCCTTTATGTTTAAAAGTGTACAAAGGGTTAACTATCCCTGAAGCATAACTTGTTAACTAATTTAAGTTTTAACCAATAGAGTTTGTCCAGCTGCCTTAAATAGGTAGGCTGTGATTTTAACTGCAGCTATGATTACGCCTTGAGTGGCGAAACATGTCAGCAGCAGCTATCGTTTTCAAGTTTGTCCTGTGAATTTCTGATGATCATGTATAACATGGAATTTTAGCAAGCAATAAATCGAGTTTGGAATTGGAGAAGCCGTTTGAATTCGTTTTTTCTTCCTACCATACCTTCAGGCAGCATAAGACTTCTCCTAAATTCAGTTCCTGAAGTCCCGCATCCATAAGTGATTGACGGCTCCCACGGAGGTTTGAGCCGCTTTGAAAAGTTGCACAGTCCGGATTGGTTCCTGGAATCACGTGGTGAGTGTCACTCCCTCTGCATACGTAGGACGCCATCAACCGCCGATTGAAGATACACGGACGGAGTGTTTTAACCAACAGTACCCATCGTTCCACTTAAGATATCTGTACCGGATCCTAAGTTGCCTAGATTGGTGAGTCTAGTCAAATAATTGACTGCACTGTGGCTGCACTGTAAGCGAAGTATTACCGCTTTTCAGAAGGCTGTGTATCTGCAGCAGTGACCGGAACTTTTTAGGTATACGAACTGTTACAGCTACTGTTGGTTTTTCACATATGTATACACATTTCAGCATGGTGGCATGACGGAGTGACACCACACACACAGATTGATTATATAATTCTGTATTGAACATTTTTCTGCAAGCTCAGGAGAAAACCATTTGTTCTGTTCAACCTGGGACATTACATAGTTGTGTTCATTCATTTATTTTGACACCTTGAACTTAAAAGGTCACTTTAGTTCTCACTGTGATAATTTGCTCATAATAATATTTTTTGGTATATTGCCTGATAATACCATTTTTCACAGTGCTTACTTCAGTTGTCCTGAAAGAAACTGACCAATTCTCATCATGGAAACTTCACAACAATTTTTTTCATTAATGCCTCTTTCAGCAAGGGACAGCACTGATACGGATATTACAAAAGTTTTCTCAACAGATAAAGTTTTATTCATTTAATGCTACTGTTAAATTCTTACAAATTGCATTTGCTAAACAGTGTCAGAGAAGAAATTGGTCTCTTGCAGGCTGAAATTAATAATAGGCTTGCTGACATCAATTTCTCTAGGTTTGACGCAATATTTAAAAGTGGTGTGGCTGAAGTTAAACAAAATGTCTTAGAGATCAAGCATACAAAATTTATCAGAGACCAATCAGATTACACTAATAACAGTGTGTATAACTGGAAACGTTCTGACAGAGGTAATTCTAGACGTGGTAGAAGTAGATCTAGAAATAGGCGACAAAACCAAACATCTACCAATAAAAATACACACAAAGATCAACAAAATTCTAAGTCTAACCAAAAGAAAGTAACATATTCAGACAGTGAATTCGAGTCAGGAGAGGACATTGGGGCTTCAGGTGGTGAGGAACCCCATAAGGGTATCCTTAAACCTATAACCACATTTATGCAAACAAAAGCTAATTCACAAGATATATCTCAGGGACAAGGGGTTAGACCCAAAGACTCAAATCCAGGTTCCAAATACATCTATGTTACTGATACAGTGAGTGCTCAGATACAAGGTACAAATGCCTCTCACGAGGACCAAGTAAATTTGGCTCAGGTTTTTTGTCTTCCAACACAGAAAACAGGAATAGGACTAGGAGTCCAACAGAGTCAGGACCGCTATTAGTTGAGGGGCAATCGGGGCAACAGAGGGAACAGGGGACAAAACAAATACAAATTATTGATAATGTTGTCAACCTGTCTAAACATGTACTTACACCGGCTCAATTGTCTGTACTAAATTTGGGTTTAAATTTTTCCCCTGCGAATAACTTTGACATTTTTAAAACGTTATTGGACGTCAATAAACTAATAAGAAACATGACTTTAAAGAAATTTTATTATGGAGCAAGTAACTTGCCCATTGTTGAGATTGGAATCCCACAAGTAACATCATCACTTCAAATGAAAAATGCACGACACACACAAACATTTAGTGATGTATGTGATACCCTCACTCTAGAGCATTTAATGCGAGAGGGGGATTTGAACACCAAGTCTGATAACATTAATTCTTATGGTACTTTTAAAAACCCCTATACATACCAGAGGCCAAGTACTTGAAACTTTTTTCAAGAGGGTTGAACGTGATTTAACAGCACTAAAAGTGGCAGAAAATAAGACACCATCTAATCTGACCAGAAAACAAAAATTGGCCCTTGATGAACTCAAAAGCAAAAAAGATATTGTTGTGCGCTCAGCAGACAAAGGAGGTTCCATTGTGGTTCTTGATCGAGATATGTATATACGAGAGGCTTTTCGCCAACTAAAGAACACAGACAACTATACTCTTTTGCCTGCTGATCCCACCTATTTATACAAACGTGAACTCTTGGGTATTTTGGACGATGGTTTGGAGGATGGGCACTTTGATCGTGATACTTTTGCATTCTTATGTGTTGATCATCCAGTAGTGCCCATCTTCCTAAAATACACAAATCCCTTACTGAAGTAAAGGGACGCCCAATCGTCAGTGGGATTGGCTCACTGACTGAACATGTATCACAGTGGATGGATGGAATCCTCCAACTGTTTGTATTATCCTTGAACAGTTATCTTGGTGACACGAAACATGTCATCCAGATTCTGGAATCAAAGGAATGGAATTTTGGTCTATCTCGATGGGCCACAATTGATGTGGTTACATTGTATTCTTCCATCCCCCATGAGGAGGGGTTGGAAGCAATTTCCTTTTTCCTTAAGAATTATTCAGAGTTCAGTTTGAACTTCCAAAACTACATTCTGCGTTTCCTGCTCACCCATAATTACTTCTGGAGTTCTTTCTCCAGAGATGTGGGACAGCTATGGGGGCCAAGTTTGCCCCCTCCTATGCCAACCTGTTTATGGGTTGGTGGGAGCTGTCCCACATCTATGGAGATAGGAACTCCCATAGGCATTTAATCCATTATTATGGACGTTATATTGATGATCTCCTTCTCATTTGGGTGGGCGGGGACGCAGCATTCTCAGAATTCATTGATGCTTTAAATAGCAATACTGTTGGTATACAGTTCACATCTGAATTATGTGACAATACCATCTATTTCCTGGACATTACTTTGGAAGGAACTGAACAAGGAAAAATAATCAGTAGTATCTATCGGAAACCATCAGCAGGCAACGCTCTATTACACGCCAGTAGTTGCCACCCCCGACATGTTCCCTTTGCGGTAGCAAAGGGACAGTTCGTCAGGGTCAAGAGAAATTGTACCCTAAATGACACTTTTTGGGAACAATCACTTGAACTAATTAATAGATTGAGAAAACGTGGTTATCCCAATCAAGTTGTCATTAAAGCTAGGGAGCAAGTCTCAAACCTTGATAGGAACACTTTGATTGAGGGATCCCTTAAAGACACAGCTTCAGACATCCATCATGGTGTTACTTTTGTAACAGACTTCAGCACTCAGTACACTGCAATATGTAAGATTGTTAAAAAACATTTTAAATTTCTTACAGCTGATGATAAATTGGAAAATTGTGTTGAAAATGGCCTAAGGTGCTCTTATCGGAGAGCAAAGACTGTGGCAAATGTTTTGTCACCATCATTGTTACCTGAATTGAATAAACCTACGAGTTCATGGCTAATTCACAAAGGTTTATTCAAATGCAGACAAAAATGCCGGGTCTGCGAATACATTATGGTGTCAAACATTTTTAAATCGGAAGTTACAGGCAACACGTTTCCAATCAACAGCTGTCTAAAGTGTACCTCAACTTATGTGGTGTATCTTCTTACCTGCATATGTTGTCATCTACAATATGTAGGATTAACCACTAATGAGGTGAAGGTTCGCATTCGCAACCATTTATCCACCATTCAAGCCGGTGAAGCAAGTACACCACTAGTCAGACACTTTGCACATTGTCATAACAAAGATATCAGTAGCTTGAGATGGCAGGCCATAGAGAGGGTGTCATGTCCACCAAGAGGAGGTGATCATGATCAGAAGAGGGAGATGTATTGGATATTTAAGCTTCAGACCAGAGTACCTCTGAGTCTGAATTCGGAGTATGACCTAATAAATTTTTGGAAATGATTGGTCAGCCCGTGCATCTCCCTCTTCTGCGGCACAAGTTTCTGATCACATGCACTAATGTGCTATTCCCTATCTACTTATTTATTCATCAATTTATTTATTTATTTATTTATTTATTATTTAATATTTAACTGGGGATATCTGATAATATAATTTGTAATCTAATATAGTTAAATGCACCTAGAACAGTCAAAACTGTTTTGCTGTTTATTGTGTATTAGTTTTTCTCATTCCTAATTCTTTAGCAATTTGTGTGTATATATATATTTCTTTCTTTATTAAATACAGTCATATATGAATGTTGGGAAAATTTAAAGCTTTTACATTATTGAGTTTAATTGCAAAGTACTTGTATCAGATGGATCATGTTATCCCTCTGCCAATCTAAATTTATAAAATGTAGTGTTTAAATTCAGTACTTGATTCTAACTCATAACATTAATTTCTGGGTCTTTAGTCTCCCTGCATATCTGAACTTTAAACCTAGCGGATATACACGGTTAGGGTTGTATATATATGCATTAGTAAACAAATTAAGTAATGTATATGAATTACCAAATGAATAAAATAAATTATATAGAGGCCTTTATGTTTAAAAGTGTACAAAGGGTTAACTATCCCTGAAGCATAACTTGTTAACTAATTTAAGTTTTATAAATAAAAAAAAAATATAAATAAAAAAGAGTATGAGAGAGTAGGTAATATTGCTGAACCAAAAATAAGTAAATATTCGCTGGTGCCACCCTTGATAATGAATTATACAAAAATCAAACAGAGAGAATGTAATCACAACATATAATACTGTTGTGAAGAAAGCAAGGGATAAAACAAGGCACACAGAATTTGGTAAATAATCAAATTTATTAATTCCTATTTAAATCCCAAACCACATTTATGTGGATCACAAAAGTGACAAGGTCAATCACAATCTAAAAGTGAGCATTCTTAACTATATAAAGCAAATTTCAAAGACTAAATGCTACTTGAAAGGCCAGGAACCTCTAAGCATACGTATGCTAATTAACTAGGGGTTAGGCCTAACCTACTATCTATTACATAGACAGGTAACATATAGTAAGCAAAATCAAGCATAAACATAAACATAATGGTAACAAGTTGACTCATAGCAAAGACATTTTCAAAAAACAGATCAGAGGAAATGAACAGCAAATGTCTTATGTAGCGTCTGAAAAGCAGACGTAGATAACTGCTGCTGGAGGTACAAGTTCACTTTTTTTACTTAGCTGCTGTATTTGGATCCGTTATTCTGATTCAAAGTAGATGCAGCATTCAGCGCGTGTGACATCACTTGCAGCCTGAGGTGTGGTTGTCAGCTTGCTGGCAATAGGTTCGATGGCAAGAGGTGTGTCCCAAACTCCGAGAATCCGTCCACTGGATTGGCCAGTTGTACAAGGTGAAAGAAACCAGGCTTCCACCGATGTTATGTAGCTAAGCACATACCAGGATGCGCTGTATACTCAGAAAAGTATATTGAAACAGCCACACACAAAACCAAACGATTTCTCAGCAAAAGGGTCTCTTATCCTTAAACAACTTCAGATAGATGTTACACGCTCAGTCCAGCGCAAGAAAGGAACCCACATTCTCCAGTAGCTAGCCGCTTTAACAAACACGCTCTTTCTCAACATGCAGCATCAACATTGGGTCAGTTCCAAGGTAGAAATAAACTTGTACCAAAATGTCTTTACTTTGCTTTCTTTGAAAAATGCACACAAGAAAGACAGGAGTTGGTCGACCTCACTCCTGACTAGTACAGCACATAGGTGCTAAGGTTACACAAAGTGCCAACGCACGTTTCACCCCTGCAGCAAGATTTGTGTCTAAGGGGTTCATCAGGGCATACTATTCCATACCGGATATCCTCTTTATATAGACCCACCTGTGTCTCCACAGGTGATCTACTTGCTAATACACCTGCTAATCTCTTAAAGCTGTATACAGCAGGATGCCCTGTTCAATAATACATGTATTAATAGTTAAAAAGACCAAAAAATGATGAAAGCTTTGTTATTTCACAAATTTTTAAATGAAAAAGCTATATTCCTAAGCCTTTCAAAGCAAAGCTAACAACAGCCTTTTGAAATGATCACCTCCAGATAACGGCGCACACTCTATCAGAGAAACATTTATAGAAAACTGGCAAACTCCAGCTTTTCGTTTAAACCTGTTGGGTATCTCGTTCCTAGTTTATAAATCCATTTTGCTTCTTTCTGCAAAAGGATTTTCTCATTATTGCCACCTCTACCATTAGTGATTCCTTTATCAATAATGATAAACTTTAAAGATTCCACGCTTCCTTTATGAAACATTTCAAAGTGTCATTACAATGAGCAATATCATCACAATGTTCTTGTACCCGGTCCTTTACAAGCCTCTTCGTTTTTCCTACGTAAAAGACCGGGCACGAGCATCTAAGAAGATATATTGCTCCCTCAGACTTGCAATTAAAGAAAAACTTTATATTGTAAGTCTTACCATCCTGTACAGAGAATTGTTTCGCGCTGTCCATGTGGACACAGTATACACAGTGTCCACATGGATAGCTGCCTTTTATCCCCCTGTCCTTTCTAAGCCAGTCTGCATCAGATGGACCCCTGGAAAATTGGCTTTTAACCAGGATGTCCCTCAGACTTTTTGATTTCCTGGCTGTCATTAGAGGTTTTTCTCCAATTACATTTTTGACCTTGTCATCCAAAGTCAAAATATTCCAATTTTTGTTCATGACTGATCTAATATTATTCCATTGATTGTTAAATCTAGAAATGAATCTAATATTGCCCCCATCTTACTTAGAATTGCCTTTATACAAAAGGTCGTCTCTCTGAGTCTTTCTGGCCTTCCAAAGTGCCTTCTTAAGGGACTTATTTGAGTACCCTCTTAGTAAAAATCTATCCTTCATCATTTTAGCATGTGTGTCAAATTTCGAAAGAGATGAACAGTTCCTCCTTAGATGGAGGAACTGTCCATAAGGAATGCCTTTCTTTAAATGTGAGGGATGACTACTCTGAGCATGAAGAATGTTATTTGTAGCATTTTTCTTTCTGAAATTCTCAGTGACTATTCTATTACCCTCTTTCTTGATGGTAATATCAAGGAAATTAAGTTCCTTGGGGTTGGTCTCAGAAGTGAGGATGATGTTCCTGTCATTGTGGTTTAATTGGTCAACAAATAAGTTGAACTCTTCTTCCACACCATCCCATAAGACAAAAACATCATCCACATATCTGACCCACATTAAGACCTTTTCATTGAAAATGTCACCGAAAACCTCAAAAATATCAGACTCCCATGCCCCCAAATGCTTGCAGGCATATGTGGGGGCACAGACTGCCCCCATAGCCGTGCCCCGCAGTTGACGATAAACTTGTCCATCAAATGAGAATACATTATTCTGCAGGACAAATTCCAGCAAAGAAATTACGAAGTCTGAATGTTCAGAAAAAGAAGGACCCCTTGTTTCAAGGAATTTCCTAATAGCCTGTAGGCCTATTTTGTGAGGAATTGAGGAGTAAAGTCCTTCCACATCCAGGGATGCCAAAATGTTTTTTTCATTGACCATTACTCCATCCAATTTTCTCAAAAGGTCCGCCGTATCTTTTACATACGATGGTAAAGTCAAAAGGAAAGGGCGTAGATATCTATCTACGTATTCTCCAATGTTTTCCGTAAGGCTACCTATTCCGGAGACAATGGGTCTCCCCGGAGGGCACTTCATATTTTTGTGCAGCTTAGGCAAGATATAAAGCACCGGCATAACCGGATGTTCAGGAAATAGAAATTTAAATTCTTTTTGGTCAATAGTACCTCTACTTCTGGCCTCATTCAGCAATTTAAAAAGAGAATTCTGGGTATGTTCCAAAAGGCTACCTCCAAGTCTCATGTACTGATTTTTATCATTAAGTTGACGTTTCACTTCGTTGATATAAAGATGTTCGTCTAACAGTACTAGATTACCGCCCTTATCGGCAGGCTTTATCACCACCCCCCTAGCCATACTCAGTTCTTTTAAAGCTTTTCTCTCTCTTGGCTTCAGATTGTCATCTAACTGTTGTGGTAACAACCTATCTATGTCTTTTTCCATTTATTTCACAAATAGATTGACCGCTGGAACCAAAGAGAGAGAAGGCATATAGGTAGACTTAGGTTTAAAACACGGTTTCTCGCAAGCTATTGCTTGTGAGGTATCTGTGTTTTCTTCCAGAACATTGTCTGCTAACAAAGATTCTAAATCTGCCAAGGCTGACTGATCTTCCATATCCAAATTATGAGCTTCTTTTTTTGATTTCATAATAATGGATAGGACAATTTTCCTGGCAAAAAGGTGTAAGTCCTTAAGTAACTCAAATTTATCAACCATTGCAGTAGGGCAGAAAGATAACCCCTTTTTCAGGAGTTCCACATGAGCCAGATTTAGGGGAAAAGAGGAAAGGTTCACAATCTGTAATTCATCATCATTGTGGCTATTCAATAGCCCCTGCGTGTTCCCCTTCTTCTGAATCTCCCCCTGCTCTGAACATCTTGGTCTCCTCTCCCCCTGTTCTGTCTGGTTTGGTATCTCTTTTCCTTTACTGGAGTCCCAAAGGGATCTTTTCCTTTTTCCCCTTCTGTTCTTTCTCCTCCTTCTTTTTGGCTGATACCAAAGGAGTTTTTTGAATTACTTACTTCTGAATCTGACACATCTGTACCTGAGTCGTATGTACCTTTCTGAGATTTGTAACTATAAACCCTTCCATTTTTGTAGTCATCCTGATCTCTCCTATATTTCCTACATTTCCTTGCCTTAATGTCAGTTTTTAATTTAGACACATTCAGACTTGTCTCACATTCAATTTTTCAAAATTGGGATCATTCTCAAAAGAGTTTACTTTAAGTAAAGCTTTCTCAGCTTCCCCTTTAACTTTCTCCAATCTTTTATTATTTCTTTTCATCATCATATCCATCAGGTCAAGAGAGGTTGTGGAGAGTTTCTCATTCCACTCCTCCACAAATGAGTCACCCTCCCCATCCTCTCTTGTATTCGCTCCTGGATCTAATGAAAGTCTTAAACCTCTAGGGATAATTTTTTTGTCAACATAATTAGCTAAGCTTGCATTTTCTGCCTTGATTTTTAGTTGCCGACCTAGGAGATAGCGATATCTTCTAAAAGCACTAAAAATTGTAATGTTTTCTTCATCCTGATCGTCTCCTACTGCATTATCATTAGCCAATGAATCTTTTAACTCAGCTTCCCATAAGTCATCCGATAGAGTGTACGCCATATTACTGATTAACCAAGTCAAAAGTGTGAAAAGATGGGATAAATTCAGGGGCTAACTAACCACCCCTGCAGCAATCTACTTCAATCTCATTATCTCGTTATCTGGAGGTGATCATTTCAAAAGGCTGTTGTTAGCTTTGCTTTGAAAGGCTTAGGAATATAGCTTTTTCATTTAAAAATTTGTGAAATAACAAAGCTTTCATCATTTTTTGGTCTTTTTAACTATTAATACATGTATTATTGAACAGGGCATCCTGCTGTATACAGCTTTAAGAGATTAGCAGGTGTATTAGCAAGTAGATCACCTATGGAGACACAGGTGGGTCTATATAAAGAGGATATCCGGTATGGAATAGTATGCCCTGATGAACCCCTTAGACACAAATCTTGCTGCAGGGGTGAAACGTGCGTTGGCACTTTGTGTAACCTTAGCACCTATGTGCTATACTAGTCAGGTGTGAGGTCGACCAACTCCTGTCTTTCTTGTGTGCATTTTTCAAAGAAAGCAAAGTAAAGACATTTTGGTACAAGTTTATTTCTACCTTGGAACTGACCCAATGTTGATGCTGCATGTTGAGAAAGAGCGTGTTTGTTAAAGCGGCTAGCTACTGGAGAATGTGGATTCCTTTCTTGCGCTGGACTGAGCGTGTAACATCTATCTGAAGGTGTTTAAGGATAAGAGACCCTTTTGCTGAGAAATCGTTTGGTTTTGTGTGTGGCTGTTTCAATATACTTTTCTGAGTATACGGCGCATCCTGGTATGTGCTTAGCTACATAACATCGGTGGAAGCCTGGTTTCTTTCACCTTGTACAACTGGCCAATCCAGTGGACGGATTCTCGGAGTTTGGGACACACCTCTTGCCATCGAACCTATTGCCAGCAAGCTGACAACCACACCTCAGGCTGCAAGTGATGTCACACGCGCTGAATGCTGCATCTACTTTGAATCAGAATAACGGATCAAAATACAGCAGCTAAGTAAAAAAAGTGAACTTGTACCTCCAGCAGCAGTTATCTACGTCTGCTTTTCAGACGCTACATAAGACATTTGCTGTTCATTTCCTCTGATCTGTTTTTTGAAAATGTCTTTGCTATGAGTCAACTTGTTACCATTATGTTTATGTTTATGCTTGATTTTGCTTACGATTTTTGCTCACTATATGTTACCTGTCTATGTAATAGATAGTAGGTTAGGCCTAACCCCTAGTTAATTAGCATACGTATGCTTAGAGGTTCCTGGCCTTTCAAGTAGCATTTAGTCTTTGAAATTTGCTTTATATAGTTAAGAATGCTCACTTTTAGATTGTGATTGACCTTGTCACTTTTGTGATCCACATAAATGTGGTTTGGGATTTAAATAGGAATTAATAAATTTGATTATTTACCAAATTCTGTGTGCCTTGTTTTATCCCTTGCTTTCTTCACAACAGTATTATATGTTGTGATTACATTCTCTCTGTTTGATTTTTGTATAATTTAAGTTTTAACCAATAGAGTTTGTCTAGCTGCCTTAAATAGGTAGGCTGTGATTTTAACTGCAGCTATGATTACGCCTTGAGTGGCGAAACATGTCAGCAGCAGCTATCGTTTTCAAGTTTGTCCTGTGAATTTCTGATGATCATGTATAACATGGAATTTTAGCAAGCAATAAATCGAGTTTGGAATTGTAGAAGCCGTTTGCATTCGTTTTTTCTTCCTATATATAAATATACATATATACACTATAAATATATAAATACATATGTACACATGCATTTATATATATATATATATATATATATATATACATATACATATTTAGACATGTATATGTATGTTTCTCAATATTAAAACCCTTTGTAGCCCTATTTAAAAAAACAAACAAAAAAAACCTAAGACCTCATATCTTTGAGCCCTCATAACTTTTCAATGCATTTTTTCCCAAATATTTTTTTTTTTATGAGTGTAACTACACTTTTAAATGTATTTTATTATCTCCTTTTTATTCAATCGTAACAACTCTGCAGTCGTGCTAACCCGAAGTGCATTAAATTCAATTGCACTCGAGCGAATGCATTCACTTTCAACGTGTAATACGCACGCTACTTCCAAAGTGTGCAAACCCCAACTGTTTGTGCAACACTTGTAAGCTAGCCCTCCATCGGGAAACCTATTTTGCATATCCATTTTATGGTTTCTAAACTGTGATACACTGAGCTGCAGCGTTAACGCGAGTGCAATATATAAATTATTACGATCACGTTAACATACGCTCATATTACAAGTTAAAAGTAAATGCGATATATACACCAAATGATGGGCACAAGAGGTAGCATTTTATATTGCTGTCTGGGCAGTAGAGGGTTAATAACACAGCAATACAAAAATATTTATGTATACCATTTTAATTAGAGGTAAAGTTTCCTGTAGAGAATAGTATTACAGTTACAGACATTTCTCAACCATAGAAAGCACAATTCTGCCAATCATATGCAGTAATTTTTCATATTCAGTGACACCACATTAAGAGACCTCATAGGAAAAGATGTCACATGAAGTAAAGTAAAATGTATTAAAGTGTCTAATTTAAACCAATAATTCATGTACACATATATTTACAAAACTTTTACTATTAACAGTTATTCATTCTTTCAAATTACCATAAAAATATAAGCATTCTTGAACTATTACAGTAAAGCTGACCTAATAGCCAGCAGCAATGCTTCCTAAATAATCCTGGACCCCTAATAACACTCTGTGGGCAAAAGTGCAGGGGAGTATCTAGGCTATGTGTCAAATTACTATAAACAAGGGGAGAGACACAGAAAACGCCCAGTGTAGCTGATCTTACAGTATCATTATGCACAGCACCGGACTGTGAGAGCTGTTGGGGGCAAATGGATTTTTGTATTATTTAGTCTGACAGCAATCCTTATATTTTTTGTACTGTGTTTAGGAAGTGGTGTATGTTTAAAACTCATGCTAAAATCAGTAAGCTGCAGAGGAGTGCTAAAATATGAAATTACTGTCAGACAAAAATAATGCAAAGAAGCAAACAATTAATTATCTACAGTAGTAGCTAAGTAACCCCACCTCTTTTCCAAAAAAACAGCACATCTCCTCACCTAGTATGGAGAAACTGTTGTAAGTGCATTTTGTTCCGATTTGTGGCAGTTTAAACATTGATTACTCAGAGAAGGTGCAGCAATGAGTCTCTGTCTAGACCTGCTCTGAGTGCTCAAGCAGAGTACTTTTTGCAAACACATCCTCACTGGCAGCTCCTCCCCATTACATTTTGTCACACATGCCCCAGCTCACTCACAAAAAATAATGAACCATCTGTAGGTGACCTAGCACAATGGCATAGTTGGCAACAATCAATTATTTCCAGGAACAGTCCATGGATTTTGTTGTACAGTCCTCCAAATCTCCTGGAGGGGACATTTCCAGGGACATACAACAAAATCCATGGACTGTCCCTGGAAATAATTGATTGTTGGCAACTATGCCATTGTGCTCAGTCACCTACAGATGGTGCATTATTTTTTGTGGAGTACAGCTGGCAACCCTACTTAGATGAAAATTATAAAAGGTCCTGGTAAAAGCAGTTTGCATTGACTACCTAAGGTCAGAGTAATTTTTAGCCCATTAATGAGTTGGGAACTGTATTTTGAGGAGAGTCCATTGCATCATTCCTTACTTGTGGGAATACAGAACCTGGCCACCAGGAGGAGGCAAAGACCCCCCAGCCAAAGGCTTAAATACCTCCCCCACTCCCCTCATGCCCCAGTCATTCTTTGTCTTTTGTCACAGGAGGATGGCAGAGAAGTGTCAGAAGATTCGGAGTAGTCTCTTATGGAGGGTAGTAATCTTCGCTATGGGACTGGAGTTTTAAGTAGTCTTGTCAGCCTCTCAGTGAGAGCATTGATGAATGTTAGGGTCTGGAGATGCAGGGAGAGTTTTTCTGTGAAACCATCCAGACTCGTATTAACAACTCCTAAGTATTCAGTGTTGACGAGTTTCACTGCCTGCTTCTATCACTCAAGTCCATGTCAGGTGCAATGCTACAAGACTGTCAAACTTGAGTGGCTGTGTGTCTGTTCTACGGCAATAATTATGGTAAGATTGTTTAATTTTATATTTTATGATAATGTAAAGAAAACAGGGTCACAGTGTGACTCCTTTATCTGTATGGAATCAAGGGTTAACATCTTCGGAAGGGGATTATTGAACAAGGGGGATTTATACATGATTTGCTTTATTATGTTATATGCTGGGACATGTGTGAGATGAGGCTCTGGCAGATGTGGGAACATTCAGGTTTTTACTTTTGTTTTGGATAACTACGCAGCCTTCCAGTTTGGCGTGCTTTCCTTCCTGCAGCAGGGGTGGTCCTGCATGGCACTGCATGTGACCGGGGTGGCCTCATTAACTTCCTCTTTCCTGCCCGTGTGGTTTACAGGAGAAGAAGTGGTTTCTCTGTGGGGCCTGGGTCATAGGAGGTGGTGAGTGCCCCGGCCATTGGGGTATAAAGGTGCCATTTATTTTTGCTATAGTCCATTTTAAAAGACAAGCTATGGAGGACTCTGATGCGTTAGAGGGTACTCCCTCTTTACCAAGAGCTAATACCTGTTTTTATTGTGAGGAGACTACGGTATACCCACCTGCTCAACTATGTTCCACATGCCATGATAAAGTACTTATATAAAAAAAGACTAAGATGTTTAGTACAACTGAGCCGTCCACCTCTGAGGGGTCTCCGTCCCGCGAGGTGCGTTCCCTGTAATCATCTCTGATTACACATGCAGCTCCCGACGGCCTTTAGTGCTTTACCTCACCCTGCTAAGCGCAAGCGAAAGGTTAAATACTGCTATCCTTCCCAGGGGTCATCTACTAACTTGCTGGATTTATCTGACAATAGATTACCCGCTGATGAAGACGCTTCTCATACTTCAGAGGAGGCTCTTTCTGGGTCAGATTTGGCTGCCTCTAAGCCTCCGGCTGCGGAGGAACCTGACTTTAGATTTAGGATAGAGCACTTACACTTTCTGTTAAAGGAAGTATTGGCTAGGTTAGAGGTTCCAGAAACCAATATTGCATGAGGAACCTTCTATTCCTAAGCTTGATAAAGTTTATGAGGACAGGGTTGTGCCACAAACTTTCCCGATTCCCGTTAAGATGGCAAATATTATTAAGAATGAATGGGAAAGACTTGGATCCTCATTTTCCCCATCTTCTTCGTTTAAGAAATTGTTCACGGTTCCTGACTCCCAATTAGAGTTGTGAGGATCTGTCCCTAAGGTGGATGGAGCTATCTCCATGCTTGCTAAGCGCACCACTATCCCGGTGGAGGATAGTTCGTTGTTTAAGGAGCCCATGGATAAGAAGCTTGAAACTCTATTAAGAAAATAGTTTCAGCACACGGGGTACTTGTTTCAACCTGCAGCAGCGGCTGCTGCGGTAGCTGGAGCCACAACCTATTGGTGTGACTCTCTATTGGAGATGATCGAGGTGGAAACTCCCTTCGACGAGATCCAGGAAAGAATAAAGGCCTTGAGGGTAGCTAATTCTTTCATCTTTGATGCAAATATGCAGATTATTTGCCTGAATGCCAAAACATCAGGTTTTTCTTTTGCATGATGTACCAACCCCACGGATTCATCCTAACTTATGGGATATTGTCCTTCCTGACAGGAAGTAGCAAAGAGAGCACCACAGCAGAGCTGTCTATATAGCTCCCCCTTTAACTCCACGCCCCAGTCATTCTCCTTTGCTGGCTCTAAGCAGGAAGAGTAAAGAGAAGAGGTGTTAAACTGTTAGTTTTATTTTATCTTTAACCAAGTGTTTGTTATTTTTAAATGGTACCGGTGTTGTACTATTTAATCTCAGGCAGGACATAGATGAAGATTTCTGCCTGGAGGATGATGATCTTAGCATTTGTAACTAAGGTCCACTGCTGTTCCCACAGAAGCTGAGAAGTACAGGAAAACTTCAGTGTGAGAAACGGTTTCTTGCTATACAGCAATGAGGTATGTTCAGTCATATTTTCTGCAGAGACTGCGTTAACTCAGAAAGGCTGACAGTGTCCCCATTAGGGGAAGGGTAAGCAGTAATCCTAGTGTTATCAGATGTTTTTACTAGCTTGCATAAAGGGTTAATTTTTTGTGGGCACTCAGTTTGTTATGTGAATTTGGGACAAACGTTTTTGTGTCTGGGAGTAACGTTTTCTGTTTTATGGGACATTTGCTTGAGGGTTCTTTGGGGTTATTTATAAACCACATGGCTTTCAGGCAGGGTTTGTTAGTTTTGTGTAAGCCCCAGCAGGCAGGGCCTACATTTACAAGCAGCAAGTAACTTCTCCTGAGGTCCTGAGAGTCTTCTGAGGGACTAATTGAAGCTTTAAATCCCATATTATCGCTTCCTAAGGTCAGGTAGGGCCACAGCAGAGCTGTGGCAAGGTGCTAACAGCGGTTTTAACCGGTTTTAGACATATTTCAATCCGTTTTTTTCATTTGGGGGTTTATTGCTTATTAACTTGTGGTGCAATCCTTCTAAAGCTTAGTGGATACACTGTTAAAATTTCAGAAAAATTTAAGCAATTTTAACCTGTTTTGCAGTTTGTGTATGACTTTTTTTCTCTTAAAGGCACAGTACCGTTTTTGCAAATTGTGTTTTTTTAATTAAATAAAGTGTTTTCCAAGCTTGCTTTCTTTATTACTAGTCTGTTAAACATGTCTGACACTGAGGAAACTCATTGTTGAATTTGTTTAGAAGCCATTGGGGAACCCCCTCTTAGAATGTGTCCCACTTGTACTGATATGTCTATAAATTGCAAACAGCATATTTTGAGTTAGAAAAGTTTGGCATTAGATGATTCTCAGACAGAAGGAAATCAGGTTTTGCCATCTAGTTCTCCCCAAGTGTCACAACCAGTAGCGTCCGCACAAGCGACACTGAGTACTTCGAGTGCGTCTAATTCTTTCACCTTGCAAGATATGGCTTCAGTTATGAATACTACCATCACAGAGGTTTTATCTAAGCTGCCTGAGTTGCAAGGGAAGCGCAGTAGCTCTGGGTTAAGAACAAATGCTGAGTCTTCTGATGCTTTAGTTGCCGTATCCGATATTCCCTCACAATGTTCTGAGGTAGGGATGAGGGATTTGCTGTCTGAGGGAGAGATTTCTGATTCAGGAAAGATGTTCTCTCAGACAGATTCAGATATGACGACATTTAAATTTAAGCTAGAGCACCTCCGTTTATTGCTCAGGGAGGTTTTAGCTACTCTGGATGATTGTGAGCCTATTGTAGTTCCAGAGAAATTGTGTAAAATGGACAAATATTAAGAGGTTCCTGTTTACACTGATGTGTTTCCGGTCCCTAAGAGGATTTCAGACATTGTTACTAAGGAGTGGGATAAACCAGGTATTCCTTTCTCTCCCCCTCCTGTTTTTAAGAAAATGTCACCCATTTCTGACACCATAAAGGACTTATTTCTACCCTGGCTAAGCGTACAACTATACCTATTGAAGACAGTTGTGCTTTCATTGATCCTATGGATAAAAAATTATAGGGTCTCCTAAAGAAAATTTTTGTTCATCAAGGTTTTCTTCAACCTATAGCATGCATTGTTCCTGTAACCACTGCAGCTGCCTTTTGGTTTGAGGCTCTAGAAGAGGCTCTTCAGATGGAGACCCTACTAGATGATATTTTGGACAGAATTAAGGCTGTTAAGTTGGCTAATTATTTTATTACAGACGCCACTTTTCATCTTGCTAAATTAGAGGCTAAGAATTCAGGTTTTGCCATTTTAGCGCGTAGAGCGTTATGGCTTAAGTCCTGGTCAGCTGATGTGTCATCTAAATCTAAGCTTTTTAAGGTAAGACCCTATTTGGGCCTGCATTGAAAGAGATCATTTCAGACATTACTGGAGTGAAGGGTCATACCCTCCCTCAGGATAAGTCAAATAAGACAAGGACCAAACAAAATAATTTTCGTTCCTTTCAAAACTTCAAGAGTGGTCCCATTACCTCTTCCCCTGCTGCAAAGCAAGAGGGGAACTTTGCTCAATCCAAGCCAACCTGGAGGCCTAATCAGGCTTGGAACAAGGCTAAACAGGCCAAAAAGCCTGCTGCTGCCACTAAGTCAGCATGAAGGGGTAGCCCCCGATCCGGGACCGGATCTAGTAGGGGGCAGACTGTCTTTCTTTGCTCAGGCCTGGGCAAGAGACGTTCAGGATTCCTGGGCAGTAGAAATTGTAACCCAGGGATACCTTCTAGATTTCAAGGATTCCCCTCCAAGGGGGAGGTTCCATCTTTCTCAATTGTCTGTAAACCCGACAAAAAGAGAGGCGTTCTTACGCTGTGTAGAAGACCTTTTTACCATGGGAGTGATCTGCCCAGTTCCAAAAGCAGAACAGGGGCAGGGGTTCTACTCCAATCTGTTTATAGTTCCCAAAAAGGAGGGAACCTTCAGACCAATTCTGGATCTCAAGATCCTAAACCAATTCCTAAGAGTTCCATCTTTACAAGATGAAGACCATTCGGACTATCTTACCATTGATCCAGGAGGGTCAATATATGACCACCGTGGACTTAAAGGATGCGTATCTGCACATTCCTATCCACAAATATCATTGCCAGTTCCTCAGGTTCACCTTTCTGGACAAGCATTATCAGTTTGTGGCTCTTCCTTTCGGGTTGGCCACAGCGCCGCGAATCTTCACGAAGGTGCTAGGGTCCCTTCTGGCGGTTCTAAGGCCACGGGGCATAGCAGTGGCGCCTTATCTAGACAACATTCTAATTCAAGCGTCGTCCTTCCAACTAGCCAAGTCTCACACGGAATTAGTGTTGGCATTTCTAAGGTCTCACGGGGGGAAAGTGAACGTAAAAAAGAGTTCTCTTTCCCCCTCACAAGAGTTTCATTTCTAGGGACTCTGATAGACTCGGTGGACATGAAAATATTTCTGACAGAGGTCAGGAAATCAAAGATTTTGTCCACCTGCCGAGCTCTTCATTCCATTCCTCGGCCGTCGGTGGCTCAGTGTATGGAGGTAATCGGACTTATGGTAGCGGCAATGGACATAGTTCCTTTTGCTCGCTTGCATCTCAGACCACTGCAACTATGCATGCTCAATCAGTGGAATGGGGATTATGTGGATTTATCTCCTCAGATAAATCTGGATCAAGAGACCAGAGACTCTCTTCTTTGGTGGTTGTCACAGGATCATCTGTCCCAGGGAATGTGTTTCCGCAGGCCAGAATGGGTTATAGTGATGACAGACGCCAGTCTTCTGGGCTGGGGTGCGGTCTGGAATTCCCTGAAAGCTCAGGGTTTGTGGACTCGGGAAGAGGTTCTCCTACCGATAAATATTCTGGAATTAGGAGCGATATTCAATGCTCTCCAGGCATGGCCTCAGCTGGCTTCGGCCAGATTAATCAGGTTCATTCAGTCGGACAACATCACGACTGTGGCTTATATCAATCATCAGGGCGGAACAAAGAGTTCCTTAGCGATGATAGATCTCAAGGATAATCCAATTGGCAGAGGCTCACTCTTGCCATCTATCAGCGATCTATATCCCAGGTGTAGAGAACTGGGAGGCAGATTTTCTAAGTCGTCAGACTTTTCATCCGGGGGAGTGGGAACTCCATCCGGAGGTGTTTGCTCAGCTAGTTTGGCTATGGGGCACACCAGAGTTGGATCTGATGGCGTCTCGTCAGAACGCCAAACTTCCTCGTTACGGCTCCAGTTCAAGGGATCCTCAGGCTGTACTGATAGATGTTCTAGCAGTACCCTGGTTGTTCAACCTGGCTTATGTGTTTCCACCTTTCCCTCTCCTTCCACGTCTGATTGCTAGAATCAAACAGGATAGAGCATCTGTGATTTTGATAGCGCCTGCGTGGCCACGCAGGACTTGGTATGCAGACCTGGTGGACATGTCATCCCTTCCACCATGGTCTCTGCCATTGAGACAGGACCTTCTGATTCAAGGTCCATTCAAGCATCCAAATCTAATTTCTCTGCAACTGACTGCTTGGAGATTGAACGCTTGATTCTATCAAAACGTGGTTTCTCTGAGTCAGTCATAAATACCTTGATTCAGGCTCGAAAGCCTGTTACCAGGAAAATTTATCATAAGATATGGCGTAAATATCTTTTTTGGTGCAAATCCAAAGGCTTCTCCTGGAGTAAAATCAGGATTCCTAGGATTTTGTCTTTTCTCCAAGAGGGATTGGAGACAGGATTATCAGATAGTTCCCTAAGGGACAGATATCTGCTCTGTCTATTTTGTTGCACAAGCGTCTGGCAGATGTTCCAGACGTTCGGGCTTTTTGTCAGGCTTTAGTAAAAATTAAGCCTGTGTTTAAACCTATTGCTCCACCATGGAGTCTAAATTTAGTTCTTAGAGTTCTTCAGGGGGTTCCGTTTGAACTCATGCATTCCATAGATATTAAGCTTTTATCTTGGAAAGTTTTGTTCCTAGTTGCTATCTCTTCAGCTCGAAGAGTTTCTGAACTATCTGCATTACAATGTAACTCTCCTTATCTTGTGTTCCATGCTGATAAGGTGGTCTTGCGTACCAAGCCTGGGTTCCTACCTAAGAGTGTTACTAACAGGAATATCAATCAAGAAATTGTTGTTCCTTCTCTGTGTCCTAATCCTTTTTGTAAGAAGGAACGTCTGTTGCACAACTTGGACGTGGTTCGTGCTTTGAAATTTTATTTGCAGGCAACCAAAGATTTTCGTCAAAAATCTTCTTTGTTTGTTGTCTATTCTGGAAAGCGTAGGGGTCAAAAGTCTACGGCGACTTCTCTTTCCTTTCGGCTGAAAAGCATCATCCGTTTGGCTTATGAGACTGCTGGACTGCAGCCTCCTGAAAGGATTACAGCTCATTCTATTAGAGCGGTAGCTTCCACATGGGCTTTTAAAAATGATGCTTCTGTTGAACAGATTTGTAAGGCTGCGACTTGGTCGTCGCTTCATGCCTTTTCAAAATGTTATGAATTTGATACTTTTGCTTCTTCGGAGGCTATTTTTGGGAGAAAGGTTTTGCAAGCAGTGGTGCCTTCCATTTAGGTTCCTGTCTTGTCCCTCCCTTCATCTGTGTCCTAAAGCTTTGGTATTGGTATTCCACAAGTTAGGATGAATCCGTGGACTCGGTACATCATGCAAAAGAAAACAAAATTTATGCTTACCTGATAAATTTCTTTCTTTTGCGATGTACCGAGTCCATGACCCGCCCTGTCTATTCAAGACAGATAGTATTTTTTTATGTAAACTTCAGTCACCTCTGCACCTTATAGTTTCTCCTTTTCTTCCTTGGCCTTTGGTCGAATGACTGGGGGTGGAGTTAAGGAGGGAGCTATATAGACAGCTCTGCTGTGGTTCTCTCTTTGCTACTTCCTGTCAGGAAGGACAATATCCCACAAGTTAGGATGAATTTGTGGACTTGGTACATCGCAAAAGAAAGAAATTTATCAGGTAAGCATAAATTTTGTTTTCTGTTCTAGCCCGTAGGGCTCTCTGGCTGAAGTCCTGGTCTGTGGACATGACTTCAAAATCTAGATTATTTTCCCTTCCATTTAAGGGGAAGATTCTTTTCGGTCCAGGACTGGACTCTATCATATCAACGATCACTGGGGTCAAGGGTGCCTTCCTACCGCAGGATAAGAAGAATAAACCTAAAGGACAAAGTCCTAATTTTCGTCCCTTTCGTTTGGATAAATCCCAATGCCAGCAGCCCTCCGCAAAGCCTGATCAGTCCAAGGGAACTTGGAAACCATCTTAATCTTGGAATAAATCCAAGCAGAACAAGAAGCCAGCTGAAACAAAGTCGGCATGAAGGGGCGGCCCCCGATCCGGCATTGGATCGCGTTGGGGCAGACTATCTCTCTTTGTGGAGGCTTGGTTTGGGGATGTGCAAGACCCTTGGGTTCTAGAGGTCATTGCGCAGGGTTACTGGATAGGTTTCAAATCTCATCCGCCCAGTGGCAGATTCCTCTTATCAAACCTGCCTTCAAGACCAGAAAAATTAGAAGCTTTTCTAGGGTGCGTGAGGGATCTCTCCTCCCTGGGAGTAATTGTGCCTGTACCTTTATCAGAGAGGTCTAGGGTACTACTCAAACCTTTTTGTGGTACCAAAGAAGGAGGGTACATTTCGCCCGATTCTAGACCTAAAGTGCCTAAACAAGTTACTATCGGTCCCATCATTCTAGATGGAGGTGATAAGGTCTACTCTGCCCCTAGTTCAAGAGGGACAGTTCATGACTACGATAGACTGGAAGGATGCTTACCTTCATGTGCCAATACAAAAGGATCACTTCAAGTTCTTAAGATCTAGTACCAGGGTGGAATTCCTGGTCAAGATAATAGATTCCATTTCTATGAGGATATTCCTTACAGACCAGAGACTTTGCAAAATTACTTCCAATTGTCTTGCTCTCCAGACCTCCTCAGGACCATCTGTGTCCCGGTGTATGGAGGTAATTGAGCTCATAGTGTCCAGCATAGATATCATAAATAAGCAAGGACAGTCCAGCACGTCAGACCACTGCACGCCAACCAGGTCTCCACCACCAAGACCAAACAGAATCCAGAAAAGTCAAAATAAAGATGGCAGCAAAATGTGGTATTCACTTATTTATTGAGCACAAAGACAGCAAAATTCGGGAGCAAACCTCCCTTAATCATGCAATAGAAAACACTGATACAAAGTACCTCTTTATACCCTACTACTAAGGGGGCAGTAAACAGTATTTACAAAGTTAACCATTTCATATACTTAACATTGACCAATCTCTGAAACAGTGTCAAACAACTTAACCAAAAACAGAAGCATATGTAAATATTTCTTATAAATCATGTTGTAACCAAGACTATATCATGTATTTATAAAACATGATGTATTTTTAAAAATATTTATAAAAAATTATTTTATAAAAAGTTTATTTATAGGAACACAGAAATATCCCAATCTCTATTCATGCCATAAGGTTCCATAGTGCCCAGTTCAAAAATCCAAAAGCATTCCCTTTGTTTTAATAATACATTTCTGTCCCCTCCCTTCCTTAGTCTAGGAACAAATTAATTAATCTGGAAACTTAGCTGATTAACAGCATGTCCCATTTTAGAAAAGTGACAAGATACGGGGGCAAGTAGATTGTTATTTCTAACAGAGCTCTTGTGTTCAATGATTCTATCTTTGATAGATCTAGTGGTCTCGCCCACATAGCCATGACCACATGGGCATTTAACATGATATATCACAAATTGAGTGTTACAAGTATGGAAACCCTTAATTGTGTACATTTTACCAGATTTAGGATGAAAGAATGATGACCCTTTGGTCATATTCCCACAACAGGAACAACCAAGGCAGGGAAAACATCCATTATATTTATTAGTTAAATATCTTTGCTTATCAAGATCATTTACAGACCCAATATCAGATCTGATTAACTTTTGATGGATATTAACCACTAAATGCTGGCATTGGCATATCAACAAACTCAAGTATGTTGGGGTTATACTTTTTCAAAATGCCCCAGTGTTTTTTGATAATGTTCTGTATTAAGTGGCTTTGAGAGTTAAACTCAGAGACAAATACCATTCGCTGACTCTTGGACTTTTTGTCCTTTTTGGAGCTTAAGAGGCTCTCTCTTGGAATGTGTGATATAACATCCATTTCTTTTTCAATTAGAGTCTGAGGGTAGCCTCTCTCAATAAAGCGATCCCTCATTTCCTTTAATCTAAGATCAAATACATTTTCATCAGTTACAATGCGTCAAACTCTTAATAACTGACTTCTGGGTAATGCTTTTAAAAGGGCTAATGGATGGGCACTATTAAAATCTCAGACCTCTTAGCTGTGCATGCTGAGGCAATGGAACGGCGACCACTCGGATCTGTCTCAACATATTTCTCTGGACAACCGGTCGAGAGAATCACTCTCTTGGTGGCTCTGTCCAGATAGCCTGTCCCAGGGGACATCCTTCTTGAGACCATCCTGGGAGATTGTGACTACGGATGCAAGTCTCTCAGGATGGGGAGCCGTTAGCTGGGTTCATCCCAGTTTATCAGTTTATCAGATTCCAATCGGACAACATTACCTCAGTGGCTTACATCAACCATCAGGGGGGAATGAGGAGCTCCCTAGCAATGAGGGAAGTATCTCGGATTCTGGATTGGATGGAGGTCCACAACTTTTCGCTGTCAGCGATCCACATTCCGGGTGTGGACAACTGGGAAGCGGATTTCCTCAGCAGACAATCCTTTCATCTGGAGAAATGGTCTCTCCATCCCGAGGTGTTTGAAGAGATTTGCAACAGATGGGGGACGCCGGAGATAGATGTCATGGCGTCCCGAATTAAATTCCTAGCTACCCAGATACGGGTCGTGGTCCAGGGATCCACAGGTGGAGCTGATAGATGCATTAGCAGTGGCTTGGAGGTTCAAACTAGTTTACATTTTTCCACCATTACCACTTTTACCTCGGGTAGTGGCCTGCATCAAGCAGGAGCAAGCTTCGGCGATTCTAATTGCTCCATCGTGGCCGCAAAGGATGTGATTTGCAGATCTGGTGGGGATTTCCTCATCTCCTCCATGGAGGTTACCTTTTCACAGAGATCTGCTGGAACAGGGTCTCTTTGTTCATCAGAATCTAGATTCTCTGAAGTTGACTGCATGGAAATTGAACGCCTAGTCTTAGCCAAGAGAGGTTTTTCTGAGAGAGTGATTGATACTCTCATTCAAGCTAGAAAGTGGTCACTTGTCGCATCAATCATAAGGTGTGGAGGACCTACTTATTCTGGTGTGAAGAGCGGGGATTCCCCTGGCATAAGGTCATGGTGTCTAGGAGTTTTTCCTTTCTCCAAGATGGTTTGGAGAAGGGACTTGCCGCTAGTTCCTTAAAGGGACAGATTTTGGCTCTATCTGTGTTATTACACAAAAGGCTCACTGAACTTCCTCATATACAGTCTTTTGTTCAGGCTCTGTCTAGAATCAGGCCTGTGTTTAGACATTCTGCTCCTCCTTGGAGTTTAAATCTGGTTCTTAAGGTTTTGCAGAGGGCTCCGTTTAAGCCCCTGCATTCAGTTGACATTAAGTTACTGTCTTGGAAGGTTCTTTTCTACTGGCTATTGCTTCGGCACGCAGAGTCTCTGAAATAGCGGCCTTGCAATGTGAGCCTCCTTCCTAGTTTTTCATGCTGACAAGGCTGATCTTCGCACTGGGTTGGGTTTTCTCCCTAAGGTTGTGTCTGATCGCAACATCAATCAGGAGATTGTGGTTCCTTCCTTGTGTCCTAATCCTTCTTCTTCAAAGAAAAGATTACTTCATAATCTGGATGTGGTTCGGGCTTTGAAATTCTATCTTCAGGCCACAAAATATTTTAGACAGATTTCGGTATTGTTTGTTGTCTATTCTGGGAAGCAGAGAGGGCAGAAGGCTTCTTCCACTTCCCTATATTTTTGGTTGAGGAGCATTATTCGCTTGGCATATGAAACAGCGGGACATAATCCTCCTCAGAGGATTACGGCTCATTCAACTAGAGCTGTGGCTTCATCTTGGGCCTTCAAGAATGAGGCCTCTATGGAGCAGATTTGTAGGGCAGCTACCTGGTCCTCCTTACATACTTTTTCAAAGTTTTACAAATTTAACGTTTTTGCTTTGGCTGAAGCAGCTTTTGGAAGAAAGGTTTTGCAGGCGGTGGTGACCTCAGAATAGGATCCGCCTCTCTTTTACCCTCCCGTTTTCATTCAGTGTCCTTTAGAGCTTGGGTATATGTTTCCCACAAGTAAGGAATAAAGCCATGAACTCTCCTCATATTAAAATGGAAAAACTTAAATTATGCTTACCTGATAATTTCCTTTCCATCTGTATGAGGAGAGTCCATGACCCTGCACGTTTTCTCCGTTGGGCGGACCAAACTTTTTTATTCTTCTGGCACCATTTATACCCTGATATTTCTCCTACTGTTCCTTGTTCCCTCGGCAGAATGACTTGGGGATGAGAGGAGTGGGGGAGTTATTTTAGCCTTTGGCTGGGGTGTCTTTGCCTCCTCCTGGTGGCCAGGTTCTGTATTCCCACAAGTAAGGAATGAAGCCGTGGACTCTCCTCATACATATGGAAAGGAAATTATCAGGTAAGCATAATTTATGTTTTCATAAGAAAGAAATATGCACACACACACATATATTAGCACACGCTCACATGAGCACACACATGCGCATTTATGTATTAGCACACACTCACATGCACACGTGTATTATAGCACATATACACACATGCGCACACATGTATTAGCACACACTCACATGCACACATGTATTATAGCACATATACACACATGCGCACACATGTATTAGCGCACACTTACATGCGTATATACACGCATACATGCACACACTTCTGCAAGCACATACACAAACCCAAAGAAACAGGCATTAAAGGAAAAAAAAAATTTTTTCCAGGGATTCTCAGAGTAAAAGCTAGACACACTGCTTATTGACATAATAATGTATTCAATTGAAAGATTAGCCTGAGAATATTTAGCAAATTATTAGTTGTTTGACTATTTAGAAAAAAAAGGTTTTAAAGTTTAAGTTTCTATAAAGTAATGGGTACCGCCATGTTGTAACTGAGGGGCCCATTAACTAAAGATCTCTGGTCAGACAAGATTATCTGAGACATCTCATCAGTTCTACAAGAATATTAGAAAAGGTCAATTTTAGCTTAATAGCTGTTTATCTGTCTCTTTCATAATCAAATATGATATTAAGTAACTTTATTATAAGCATGTTTAAATGTCAAAGCATTTCATTGCAATCATAAGTGAATATTCTGATGATTATATTAAAGTTGAATTTGTGAATTGAGCAATATGTTTAATTTCTATTAAACCAAAACACGATTGTTTATTAACATAGGAACAGAGTGCACATAACTATAACAATGAGAACAAAGCATACACTTGTGCCCGTGATATTGGGGATGTTATCATACAACAAATGCCTATGAAAATCTTATGTTAAGTGGATTAATGGAATGGTTTCAAATTAATTGAAATATCTTTGAATTTAAAAATCTTAAAAAACACTTTTATGAGAATTTTGATGGATTGGAATGGGCCTACAGTGGCTGTGTTTTCTGACATCTGCACTTGGACTATTTAATGAACAGAAACATAAAAACAAAAACAAAAAAGAATATAAGAACATGTATTTTAAATGCCAATAGAAAGTGGAGGTGTGTAGAATAGTGAATATTAGACATGTGCAGCCGCGAAAAATTCAGTTTGGATCGATTCGGACCGATTCGAATTTCGGTTCGGATCGATTCGAATTCGGAAGAAATCGAATGAATTTGTTTCGGATTCATTCAGATTCTTTCGGATTCGTGTGAAATTCGGTTTGGTTCGATTCAGTTCGAATCGATTCGGAATTTCGGTCAGTGTTAAGTTGGATGTGCTGTGTATTACACTAGTATACTGTACAATACTAGTGTAATACACGGCCATCCGAATCTACCGAATAAATTCGAATCGATTCAGATTTATTCGGTAGATTCGGCACTACCGCAATTAGGAATTCGAATCGATCCGAATCTCTGAATTCGACAAAATTTGTCCGAATGTTTATTCGGACCGAACCGAATCGCACATGTCTAGTGAATATAGATGCCAAAAAAAAAAAACACTAAATAGCTGTAATGTGGCCTTAAGTTAAGCAGCCCTTATCTACAAATGATAAAATATATATATTTTTCAAGTGCTTTGCATTTTTTGTACAACTTCCAAGCCTCAAAGGCCCTAAATTTGCCAGGCAGTGGCGCCCCTTTATTTTATTTTTTAGATAGTTCTCTAAACAGAACAAGGAGAAACATAAAGAAGGGAGAAGGGCAGTATCAAAAATAAAGAAAAGAATGTAGAATTTACACCACTAGTATCATAGTGCATCTTTGACTTTGCTTTTTGGTAATCTTTATTAGCGACCTCAAATATTTGTGCTCTAGAGATACCCCTGTTAAATATTTGTGCTCTAGAGATACCCATATTAAATATTTGTGCTCTAGAGATACCCCTATTAAATATTTGTGCTCTAGAGATACCCCTATTAAATATTTGTGCTCTAGAGATACCCCTATATTGTACAGTAATACATTTACTGATAACATGTGTTGTGCATTTGTGCTGTTCTGGTCTATCACATAGTATGTGCAGTATTGAGTTATCAAGTTTCTTCTGTATTCTTTAGCAGTTATTATTTGTCATAGACAGAAATTCTACAGCCAGTCTTGTGTTATTGTTTTCCATCTTGTTGTTCAGCCAGTCTGCCACCTGGTTATTTACTTCTCCATAGGGACAGTGTATATAAGTGATGTCTTTATGTTGCAGAACAAGAGGTAACTGAGACATTAACCTGCCCGCTGACATCTGTTCTTTAACAATGATTTCATACACTTTTCTTAGTCTTTAGTGCTTAAGAGCTGTGATAGAAATACAGTAGCTATAATACTGATGTTGTCGAACTGATGATAAACCTATTTAATCAGACTTAAAATATCACAGGACTATCCTGATGCTAATAATATCCACGTTATACAGAAGCAGAAGCATACAAATACATATAAACTTAATTTTATAAAACACATTGATAAAAATCATAGCATAGTATAGCTCCTATATTCAGTACAACTATTATGGATGAAGCCAGATTCCTAGAAAACAAACACATTAAACCTGTATCATGCAACCCTATGCCTTTTAGTTTTCAAATATGTCAAAATGGAATAAGTATCTGTAAAAAGAAGAATATACATTTTTTTTTTAGAAATAATTTGTGTACAAGCATATAAGTATGCTAGCCAGCATATAGCCCATGTCTTCATTATAATTTGCTGCGGCTGTTGATGATTATGACTTCTTGCCTTTTTACTTACAGAGAGTGTGACATTGTTTATAAAATATAAACATTTGAACATAACAATATAAATAACTCACAAAATGTATTAACCATAAACATCATATAACACTTATACTAAACAAGCGGTGCTGGTCCAACTTCCCAACCCCGTAACACCTGAAAAACATATGGACACAAGGAACACCTATTGAGTCTGTTTACCCTACTCCACTCAAATAAACCCCATAGGGCCAATTTGCCAAATGCTGCAGCGAATCATGTCCGTCCGGTATCGCTAAATGCCGACAGCATACGCTGTCGGCATTTAACATTACACAAGCATTTCTGGTGAAATGCTTGTGCAATGCTGCCCCCTGCACATTCGTGGCCAATCGGCCGCTAGCAGCGGGTGTCAAACATCCCGATCGTATCGGATTGGGATGATTACAGTCCGTCACCTCAGAGGTGGTGAATGAGTTAAGGAGCAGCAGTAGATTACAGCATTCGATGCTTGGTAAATCTATCCCCATGCCTCAAGAGCTACAGCCCTTGCTCTCCCACCCCCTTGGGAGGCAAAATTTATTGATATCAATGCCCACCCGCCCTCCAAACTGTCACAATACAAAATGTCCGGTGGAAATGAAAAACAAAGGATGGGCAGGAGGGAGACGCTGTCACGCCAAAATCTTTAATCAAGTGACCTGCATCTTTCCTGCTCATCCCCCTTATATAATACCCCAAAGACCCCTCCCTAAACAACCTACACCTCCCAACCTGGGGCCTCCCTTGCTCCTGTGGTAAAAGGCCCCTTCCCCTAGGCTGTGCCACATGTCCAGGGGCCACCTATTTGCAGGTAGTAAGTTTGGCTTCTTTTAAGGGGTTTATACTTAAAATAGAACTTGTAGGAAAGCTAAATTGGAGATTTTCAAAATCTCACAAACTCTATGTAATTTTATTTAAAGTGACAAATGTATTTTGAGATTCTCAATGTTATCAGCCCCCATAAGGGGACATTAAACATCTTTTAATTATAATAAAACATTTTTAGTTATATGAAGTAAAAAAAATGCAATATACTTTCATTGTTTATTTTCTTCACTTTTTCTGATATAGAAACATAGATTTTGATGGCAGATAAGAGCCATAGGCCCAGCAAGTCTGCCCAATATTTCCTAAAAGTATAAATTATCTAATTGGTAGGATGGCCTTATGCTTATCCCAGGCATTCTTAAAGTCCCCCACAGTATTTGTCATTACTACCTCTTGTAGAAGTTTATTCCATGAATCAGTTACCCTTTCTGTAAAGAAGTGCTTCCTCAAATTACTCCTGAATATACTTCCCTTCAGCTTGAGATTATGACCCCTTGTTCTTGAATTTTTTTTATGTAAAATACTCACAGCCTCAGCTTTACTAAGCCATTTAATATACTTGAAAGTTGCTATCAAATCCCCTATTTCCATTCTCTCCTCTAAGCTATACTTATTTGGGTCATTGAGCCTCTCATGTTAGTCTGGTATGTTTTATTTTTTAGACCATGTGCCGTTTTGGTAGCCCTCCTTTGCACAAATTCAAGTTTGTTTATATCTTTCTGAAGATATGGGGGAATATTTATCAAGCTCCGTATGGTGCTTGATGCCCCTTGTTTGGATCGCCAGAAACAGAAGTTATGAAGCAGCGGTTTAAAGCATTGATTGACACCCCCTGGTTGCGAATTTGCAGGGGGCGGCATTGTACCAGCAGTTCACAAGAACTGCTGGTGCAATGATCAATGCCGACAGCATATGCTGTCTGCATTTATGGATGTGTGGCGGACATGATACGCTACTTCGTATCATGTCCACTCGCACATTGATAAATATGCCCTATGGTCTCCAGAACTGCACACAATTCTCAAGATGAGGCCTAATAATGATCTGTAAAGTGGCATGAGAACCTTACAATCCCAAAGTCCCGTTCCTCATTTGCAACAGTCAGTAAAGTGTCATTGAGTCTGTAATTAACGTTTGGATTTTTCATCCCTAATTTTACACTTTGTTCAACTTTAGATCCCATTCATTTGTCCAATCCTCCTATTGTTGTATATCACGTTTCATTTTGTCTACCCTCCTGGAACATCTACTCTATTACAAATTGTATATCATCTGCAAACAGACATACTTCCCCCTGTAGCCCTTTGCTATCTCTGATAAATATGTTAATGGGAAACCGCTGGTCATAATATTACACATATGAACTTATATATAATAGTAAAATAGCATTAAAGTGAATGTAAATTTTGATGTTTAAGTGCCCGGTTTTTAAAACTTTGATTAAAAACAGGGGCACTTTAATTCATCAAAATTTACATTTCACTCCTTTTGTGAAATAAAACTTACCTTTTAAACTTCACAGCAGCTGCTGCTTCCTCCGGTCTCACAAGCCATTTCTGATGTCAGAAATGATTGATAGGTCATCCTCCAATCACAGATTCCCCCCCGGGGGATTCAGTGTCTGATTCACTGCTCTGATTGGAGGAAGCCAGATACCTCATTTTAGACCCAGGAAGAGGCTTTGAAACAGGTGGAGGAAGCTGGAGCTGCTGTGAAGATTAAAAAGTAAGTTTTTTTTCACAACAGGAGTGAAATGAAAATATTGATGAATTAAAGTGCCCCTGTTTTTAATCAAAGTTTTAAAAACCGGGCACTTTAGCATCAAAATTTACATTCACTTTAAGTAAACATGGATATTTGTTTGCATTGCTTTTGAATGTGCCTTTTTGTTATAGGTTGCAAAAAAATCTTTTTTTTTATGCTGACTTCCTAAACATTCTGACCCAGTTAAAACAGCTTTTAAGTGCAGAAATGTGGATATTAAATGCCCTGTTTCCTATAGCCATTTGATTTGTGCTTTGCAGCATATTGGTGTTTTTTTTTTTTTCTTTTTAGACCAAAGTTAATAAGATTAACCCATTGGATATCAGGGTGAGCTAGTAGTATTGTATATGAACCCATTGCTGTGCTAGCTGGCTGCCTATGTATTTCAAATTTATATTATATTATCAATTTCAAGAATATACTTTATTCCATAAACATGATGTAGAGAAATAAAATGTGTTGATACTTTCAATGAAAAAAATAAAAATATATCTTAAATAAGTAATTTAAACAATGCAACTTAAACCTTAAAATTTGAACATGAACTAACATATGACCATCATAATGTTATTTAACCCCTTAACAACCAGCAACATACCCTGTACTTCGCTGGTTTTTCTATGGTGGTGACTTTTTCAATAGTGCAGTCTCGCCTGCAGGAGGGATGGTCTAATAGTGGCAAGATTTACAGTCACTATTATACCCAGACAATCCCTTAACGACCAGCGACGTACAGGATATGTCATGGTCGTTAAGGGGTTGACAGTGCATGGAATACAGTTGTAAGAACAATCATGTCTTTATTGAACACATCCCATTAAACATTTACAGTGATGTGGAGTAAGTGAAAGCTTGGATTTAATAACTAGTTGATCCTCCTTTGGCAGCAATAACCTCAATCAAGTGTTTCCAGTAGCTGCTGATTAGACTTGTACATAGTTCAGAAGGAATTTTTGACCACTCTTTCTTACAGAACTGCTTCAGCTCAGCCATATTCTTAGGATGTTAGGAGGTGAACAGCGCTCTTGAGTTCATTCAACAGTATCTCTATGGGATTAAGGTCGGGCTCTGACTGGGCCACTTCAAAAGGCGGATTTTCTTTTTTGAAACCATTCTGTCTGTAGTGGATTTACATTGATGTTTAGGATCATTGTCCTGCTGCATCAACCAACTTCTACTGAACTTCAGCTGGCGCACAGCCACCCTGATATTATCCTGGTAGGATATCTTGATAAACATGGAAACTTTAACTTGACTTCATTTAAAGATGGAAAAAAAGCAAAATCCCATTAAATAGGGACCATCTGGTAACCCTATTTTACCGTCTTATTGCTCATTCATGATTGTAATAAAAAGTTTTGTTGTAAAGCATGTACTGAAAAATTGATAACGGAAAAAAATGAAATCGTATTAAATTGGTTAGAGGAACATTCTAATGTGTTTTGTTTATATAAATGTCTATATATGTGTAGACATGTATATGACTATGCACATACATATTTACACATAAATACACATGTATTCATACAATAAATAGACATGTATACACACACATATATATATATATATTCTGTATATTTTTTTATATATACTGTGTGTGTGTGTGTGTATATATATATATATATATATATATATATATATATATATGTGTGTGTGTGTGTGTGTAAAATTCACATTGGAGCCCTTTCCAGTCAAACACCTTGCCATACACTATATCCCTTTTTAAATTTTCTTATTAATATTAAAATTATATTTTTTTAATTAAAAAGTGTATATTTGAGTGAAATACTTTATTATCATACTAATTGATAAGCCTGCCCAGAGGGCAGTCTATGTGTTGTTAATAAAAAAAAAATCCTAATCCCTATGAAAAATAAAAACACCCCCTAATCTAATGCTGAACTACCAATAGCCCTTAAAAGGGCTTTTTGTAGGGCATTGCCCTAAGTTAAACAGCTCTTTTGCAGTTACAAAAAATTATAAGTCCCCCTAACAGTAAAACACACAAACCCACCAACCCCCCCCCCAAATAAATAAACCTAACACTTAAAAACCTAAACAATCCATTGCCCTGAAAAAGACATTTGTATGGGCATTGCCATTAAAAGGGAATTCAGCTCTTTTGCTGCCCATCCCTATTCTAAAAAAAAATGAGAGCTACTGAATTCTATTGGCTGATTTGAATAGCCAATAGAATTTCAGTAGCTGTCATCCTATCGGCTGTTCAAATCAGCCAATAGGATGAGAGCTACTGAAATTCTATTGGCTATTCATATCAGCCAATAGAATTTCTGTAGCTCTCATTTTGTTTTTTAAATTAGGGATGGGCAGCAAAAGAGCTGAATTCCGCCATCTTTAATCGTGTTCCTTGAATTCACTATGGCGGCTATTGGAAGAAGAGGATCCTCTACGCTCCATGGCTCAGCGGTCGCAGTTCTTCAGTTCCAGGATCGCCGCCGGTCTTCAGTTCCAGGGTCGCCGGTCTTCAGTTCCGTGGTCATCGGTCTTCAGATCCTCCCCCTGCGCTCCACGCCGGATGTTCCTGGAAGAAGAACGAAGAGGTCGCCGCTTGGAAGAAGACTTTACCGCATGGGACAGGACCTTCTCCGCCGGACTTCAGGAACGATGAGTACCAACCTGGGGGTTAGACTTAGTTTTTTTTTTTTTTAAAAATGTATTTTATTTTTTTATTTAGATTAGGGTGGGCATTTTGTAAAAGAGCTAAATGCCCTTTTAAGGGCAATGCCCAACAAATGCCCTTTTCAGGGAAATGGGTAGTTTAGGTTTTTTAGTGTTAGGTTTTTTATTTTGGGGGGTTTGGTGGGTGTGGGGGTTTACTGTTAGGGGGGACTTTGTTTATTTTTAATGTAAAAGAGATGTTTATCTTGGGGAATGCCCTGCAAAAAGCCCTTTTAAGGGCTACTGGCAGTTTATTCTTAGACTAGGGGGTGTTTTTATTTTGGGGGGCCTTTTTATTTTCATAGGGATTAGGTTTAATTTTGTAAACTTTGGTAATTTGCTTTTTTTATGTTCTGTAATGTTAGCCTTTTTTATTTTTTGTAATCTTAGCTTTTTTATTTTTTGTAACTTTAGTATTTTTTAGTTTTGGTAATTTGTGTTAATTTAGGGGGTGTTAGGTTAGGGGGTGTTACAGTGGGACAAAAAAGTATTTAGTCAGCTACCAATTGTGCAAGTTCTCCCACTTAAGAAGATGAGAGAAGCCTGTAATTTTCATCATAGGTGTACCTCAACTATGAGAGACAAAATGTGGAAACAAATCCAGACAGTCACATTGTCTGATTTGGAAAGAATTTATTTGCATATTATGGTGGAAAATAAGTATTTGGTCACCTACAAACAAGCAAGATTTCTGGCTCTTACAGACCTGTATCTTCTTCTTTAAGAGGCTCCTCTATCCTCCACTCATTATCTGTATTAATGACACCTGTTTGAACTTGTTATCAGTATAAAAGACACCTGTCCACAACCTCAAACAGTCACACTCCAAACTCCACTATGGTGAAGACCAAAGAGCTGTCGAAGGATACCAGAAACAAAATTGTAAACCTGCACCAGGCTGGGAAGACTGAATCTGCAATAGGCAAGCAGCTTGGTGTGAAGAAATCAACTGTGGGAGCAATAATTAGAAAATGGAAGACATACAAGACCACTGATAATCTCCCTCGATCTGGGGCTCCACGCAAGATCTCACACCGTGGGGTCAAAATTATCACAAGAACGGTGAACAAACATTCCAGAACCACACGGGAGGACCTAGTGAATGACCTGCAGAGAGCTGGGACCAACGTAACAAAGGCTACCATCAGTAACACACTACGCAGCCAGGGACTCAGATCCTGCAGTGCCAGACATGTCCCCCTGCTTAAGCCAGTACATGTCCGGGCCCGTCTGAAGTATGCTAGTGAGCATTTGGATGATCCAGAAGCGGATTGGGAGAATGGCATATGGTCAGATGAAACCAAAGTAGAACTGTTTGGTAGAAACACAACTCGTTGTGTTTGGAGGAGAGAGAATGCTGAGTTGCAATCAAAGAACACCATACCTACTGTGATGCATGGGGGTGGCAACATCATGCTTTGGGGCTGTTTCTCTGCAAAGGGAACAGGACAACTGATCCATGTACACAAAAGAATGAATGGGGCCATGTATCGTGAGATTTTGAGTGCAAACCTCCTTCCATCAGCAAGGGCATTGAAGATAAAACATGGCTGGGTCTTTCAGCAATACAATGATCCCAAACACACCGCCCCGGGCAACAAAGGAGTGGCTTTGTAAGAAGCATTTCAAGGTCCTGGAGTGGCCTAGCCAGTCTCCAGATCTCAACCCCATAGAAAACCTTTGGAGGGAGTTGAAAGTCCGTGTTGCCCAGCGACAGCCCCAAAACATCACTGCTCTAGAGGAGATCTGCATGCAGGAATGGGCCAACATACCAGCAACAGTGTGTGACAACCTTGTGAAGACTTACAGAGCACGTTTGACCTCTGTCATTGCCAACAAAGGATATATAACAAAGTATTGAGATGAACTTTTGATATTGACCAAATACTTATTTTCCACCATAATTTGCAAATAAATTCTTTCCAAATCAGACAATGTGATTGTCTGGATTTGTTTCCACATTTTGTCTCTCATAGTTGAGGTATACCTATGATGAAAATTACAGGCCTCTCTCATCTTCTTAAGTGGGAGAACTTGCACAATTGGTGGCTGACTAAATACTTTTTTTGCCCCACTGTAGGTTAGGGGGCTTAGTAATTAAATTAGTTATTTGCGTTGTGGGTCTTGGTGGTTTAAGGGGTTAATAGGTTAATTAGGTTTATTGCGATGTAGGGGTTTTGTGGTTTAGGGGTTAATTGGGTAAATAGGTTTTTGCGATGTGGGGGTTTTGTTGTTTAGGGGTTAATAGGGTAATTAGGTTTATTGCAATGTGGGGTTTTTGTGGTTTAGGGGTTAATAGGGTAATTAGGTTTATTGCGATGTGGGTGGTTGATGGTTTAGGGGTTAAGGGATTAAGGGTTTAATTACTCTATTATTTTGCGATGTGTGGGTTTGCGGTGTATGTGTTAATACTTTGTGTGGGAAGTTCAAGGTTTTTTTGTTATACTTCGTGCGGGCAGTGTTTTTTTTTTTTTTAATGCTCTGTTTGCCTTCGCTGCATCCCAGTGGATTCCCAAAATTCCATTTTCGGAATCCACCGGGATGCAGCTTACACTGCATCCCGGTGGATTCCCAAAATGGCAGGGTGGTGAAAGGATTCCCAAAATGGCAGGGTGGTGAAAGACTCCACCTTCGAGTCTTTCACCACCCCGACATTTTCGGAATCCACCTGGATGCAGTATTAGTGCTATTTAGCTTAGTTGTGATATCCATTGAAAGAATAGGGTGCATTGGAGCAAAGTCAACAGCGCTTAATCTTCTCTGATAAATGTGATTTATCATTGACTTGTAATATCAAGTTGTGTGCTAATGTTAGCACGGTCCAACGATACTGCTTATCGCTTCCTGTGCTATCATTACCATGCCACTTGTAATCTATCCCTATGTGTTTACTTCCTCAAAAGGGGTTTAACTCACAGGCAAAATCCTGCTTGGGAGCTACAAGGCTTGTTATTGGCAGCTATGTGCCAATGCCGTTTCTGATTGGGTGACCAGCCGTGCACTGCTCGGGAGCTATAAGGGTTGTGGCTCCCAAGCAGGCTTAACCTATATGATGAACCTCTCTGCAGGGGATAAACACCTGCAAGGTTGAAGTAATGCAAAAAATAACATGCACTAACATATTAGTGCACACCATACATACATGTCATTTGTTCGTCTTATTATACAATTATAAAAAAACAGCAAGAAAACACGCAATGACATGAATATGCGGCTGTCATATATTTATACTATTTCTAAATAAATGGGTTTATTTAAAATAAAAAATTACTTTTTAAATGTTTGTTAAATAAGTAGCTAAATTCCTTCTATATCAAATTAATAAAATTACAAAGTTGAAAAATAATTACAAACAAGAGTACAAAACAATGATATATTTGTACTATATAATTCAGTATATGTTTATGTAACACAGGTCTAGATTCAGGGAAATTATATATATATTAGTATTGTTTGGAATTATTTTTACAGCTAGATTACCCCTATGTTTTCATTCTGGTTGGTAATTGTTTGCCATTTTACAGTCAAGTATAAATTTTGGACTCCATTTATCAAGCTGCGTATGCAGTTTTGGAGGCCTTTCGCTGCAGACTGACATGTGCAAACCTGCAGCTGATAATTAAGATGCAGCAGTCATCAGACCACTGCTTCTGAACCTTTACGCCAGCTCTTAGCTGACGAATTAAAATCACCTCTGACATGTTCGCCTGAGGTGATTGACAGCCCCTATTCGCGCACCATTGGGCTAGAGTGAGATGGGCGCAGCATTGCACAAGCATCTGTGTATTGCTGCCCGCTTTCTGCGATCCCAGGCAGACAGGTTCACGGAAGAGAACCCTTTCCGTCCAGGCTTTGTTAAATGTGGCCCATTGTCTGAAAGTATAGGATTAATGAGGTTAACTCAAAGAAAAACACAGTAAAAGTGATGTTTAAAAGTAATGACTGCAACAACAGAAGTCTAAAAACTGATTCAGCACAAGGGTAAGAAATCACTCATCACTGAAAGTGACAGCTCAGACAAGCGCATGTGTCTGTGCGAAAAGCACCCCTAGGCTGTTGTTTAGTTCATGTCACTAAGCACATCCAGATCATTATTCCTGTTTGTTTTATATGTCCTGCTTCCTCAGACTCTTAGCTCAGCTAGCCAACCCTCATGTCACAAAACAAGAGATTGCTATGGTTTAATGTGGCAGAAAACTTGGTTTAGTTTTGCAGAGAAATATCTTAATAATAAAATATTTCTGTATTATAAATCTGCTGCAGAAATCAAGAAATATTTTGCAATGGGTGCCAGCCATTTACTACTGTTGAAGGTAAAGATGTAGTACCACAAAGTTGTATTATAGTCTACAGATTTCTAATTACAGGAGCCTGAGAAACCATTTTAGATTTTCTCTAAGTTGCACCACAAATATAAGCAAATCACCTTTTTTTTCATAATAATAAGGGCAACAAAGCAACATATACACATATATTGTATCTATTCAGACCAGACAGAAATAACACAGTTGTGAAGATTCTGTGTATTACAAGTAGGTAGAGGTAAATATACCTTCCAACATTTCACAATAACTGGGAACAGGAGGTTGGGGCCTGAGTCAGAGAGAGCCATGCACAAAGTCATGACAACCCAACAACAGAGTCCATGTGGTTCATAGGGGGAGTTAGGTGTGCTAAGAGCATAGGGAAGCCATTAGGGAAGGGAGTTTGACAGTAGGAACAGTAGGTCAGCACTCAAAGTGTGATGGTTCCACAGAACGAGGAAAGGTTGGGAGCTGTGGGTAAAAGTTAAATGGAGAAGTGGTTGGGGCAGATAAAAAATATTGCACAATGACAAACCAAATTGAGCTACTTGAGCCTTAGGGTTGACACCTTCTGTATACAGTAACGATTTTCTAGAAATATATAATTATAGTCCAATATAAGAAGATCCCTACCCATATAAATATTGATCTCAGAAAATCATTTTCACAATGAGCAATCACTATCAGCTCTAAGTACTCATGGCAACAACACTTTTGCAAACATGATCCTTTCTGCTAAAGCCAAGGATGCTTTCTCCTAAGGCTTTTCTGTTCTGTAATGTACTTTAGAAGAATGCAGGGAAGGCATACAAGTAGCTCAGAAAAGCAGTACTAGCCAACAAACATAGTCATGTAATATGGATATAATAACTACACCAGTTGTATAATTAACTTGTTAGGGGATATCATGTTCTCATATTACTTATACACCTTGTGAAGGACACTGATTAGAGACATCAAAGTACCCAAAAATAACTTTCACTCAAGACCCAGACTGTAGCAAAATGTAATTAAGAAACACATACTTAGAAGTGTCACAAGTGTATTTAAAAATACTGAATATTGAAGTTATAAAACAGTTTCAGGTCTTTGGCAGTGCCTGCAACTTTCCCATAATGCATAGTTTTGTTTCTTTTTTGTACATTAGTTGTACAATGTGACATGGCTAATACATGCACTTCAGTCAAGTGTCACAATTTAGATGCAATTGGTTATACATTAAACTTCTGATTAAAAAGTAGTCCATAAATGTACAGGTACATTAATCTAGCTAATAAGCAATCATAGTTGTATTTTTCACATTAAAAGTGTTTGAACAGCTTTATTTTCACTTAGTACACATGCTCAGATATAGGACACTAAGTAAAACTATTTTGTGCATTGTGAATTTTAGCCAAGCTGCTGACTGTGTAAGATTTCCTTCTTTCCGTAGTGTTATCCCCAGAAGATTCAGATTATAAATTGGTAAATAGATAAAGTCCACTGTTCTATAATCACAAAATCATACTAGTTTGTAAAATTATAAAGTGAATTGTGACAACGTTTCTTGCTATTTGTTAATGCTTTAATAGTGCATCTCTGAAAAATAACTTTATTAACAATAATAAATTTAATTGCAATAAAGTATCATTTCTGTATTCTTCACTATGATGTATTTACCAAATCTGTTTTGTATCTAAATACATTTTATTTATGTGCTTATGAAGGTTTTTTTAACTGAAATGCATGATATAACAGACAGAAAGCTGGTTTGATTGGAAAGACAAGATACATTCAACGTTATGCGGTGCACATAGAGTTACATGACTTGATCAAAGAGCTTACAGGTGGCAGGATAAACAACACTCTTTTAGTAAACTGTAATTTTGCCAATGGGGTAAAAAATAAGTTTGTATAATAATTACAATAATATGGATAATACCAGAAAAGGCATATACATGAAATGTTGTATATACATGTATCAACATAGCTCCTTTACTTTAAATAGGAAGTTGCTATTTTTAATTTATTTTATTAGTAAGTTAGATTGCAAACATGACATAGTTGTAGGCGTTTGATGGGAATTAGCTGGGCGTTCCAGGCGAGTAACCTGCATTTTAAATTGGAAACATTGCCAGTAGTGCGCTATATTCAAAGCCCTGCCCTACAGGTTAGGTACAGATTTGCAGCCATATTTTTGTTGCCACGTTTTCAGTAGAGAGACTTTCCAGTATGAGGCAAGTGTGTAGGTTCAGTAGCTGTAAGATTAGGTATGTATTATTTAAAGTGTTTCTACACAGAAACCTCTGGTGTAGATAGTGAATGCACTGCCTATGTTGTATAGGGACCCTTAAAATACTGCCCTCCTCCCCTGATAGTGCAGACGAGAGGTGATGACGGTGTACTTTTGCTGATCTAGTGATCCACATTATATCCTACAGAAGTCACAATGCCACTAGTCGGCACTTTGCAGTTGAGCCCCCTGTTTTGGAATATATTGCCAGACCAACGGGTTGCAAGCTTGGCGATGCAAAAAAAGCATTTTTTCCCATCCTTCTAACAATGTATTTAATATCAGGGCCTAGCTGTGCAGTTTAGTATTGAGCTTTATTGATTTTATTCTGTATCAGATTGTTACATTTATTTGGTCATTTACATCATAAAATATCTCCTGTGAAAATACATTACTTTTATAGCTTGTCTTCCCTTTTTGGTTTTACAGCAATCATGTACGTCATGGGAGCGCTTGGGCCTGCTGCAGGCTATTTGTTAGGAGGGGTTCTTATTGGTTTTTATGTAGATCCGAGAACCATTATCCATATCGAGCAGAGTGATCCACGTTTCATTGGGAACTGGTAAGAAGAATTTCTTTAAATACATACAATGTATTATTTTTAATCTTTTTATCTGTCTGTCTGTCTATATATCTATCTAATCAATCTGTTTTTCTATCTCTATCTGTCTTATGTATTCCTCTGTCTTTCTTTCAGTTTCTCTCTCTCTGTCAGCTAATATAAGCACAAAAACTGAACAAGTCCTTCTTTTATGGGCCTAGGTGAAAAAAAGTGAAAGAACATAAAATAGAAGGAACTAGAAAGAGGGAAAATAGGTAGAAGGGAGGTAACAAAAGTGTGATTGGCACATGATAGGGATTTGTCAATATTTGTCAATTGCCTGAATAAATGGTGTATCTGACACTGAGCGCTCGATTTATCAATCCTTGGTGGACAGGGGCGTACATATTCACCCCGTCCACCCGAGCTCTTCTTTGGTGGGCAGCAATCGGCTGTAGGAACTTAACATTGCACGTGAGAGCTCCTTTGTGCTCGCATGCAAACCCACCCCCTGCCTGCACACAGCCAATATCGCATGGGCAGGAGCTGTCAATCTCCCTGGTTGGACGAAATTCTCTACCTAAGAGGTGGAGAACAGGGTGTGATAAATCGTGACTGCAGGCTCTCTTGTGTAAACCTGCAGTCAAAAGGAGGAGACGGGCTTGATACATTGAGCCCTGAGTGGCAGTTTGGTACTGATGCTATAACCCCACCTCTTGTTTCCTTTCTGTATTTTTTTTTTGTTAAATAAATGCTGTGCTTGTGGGGGAAAAAACATATCTTGAAGACCCTGTAAAAGATCTAACTCTCAGTGTGAGGAAGCAAATGTGATGCCATGAACTGAATAGCAATGCAATAATGGAGTAGTGGATGATGTTACTATATGTTTGTGGCAACCTAAGGCTTCCTTTTAGATGATATTCAAGGCATTTGGTGTATAATCATTTTACAAATTAAAGTTCCATAAAACAGGATGTTACATTTGGGACTTTTCACAGTCAGGTATAGAAGGACTGAACAACATTTTCATTTAATTGGGAAATCCAATTAATTAGGCATTTTGGTGTTAATATACTCATGATATACTGACAATTATAATCTAATTTCTCTCTTTTCTTGAGTGCCCTTATACAGTCTGTCATGAGATGAGGTTTTCTTGCCATTGATTCAATGTGAATAGCAGCAGCAAATGTGAATATGCTACCAAATCTGTACTCCTTTCAGTGTCAAAACTGTTTTGTGAAATACATCTTGAGGAGGTGTAGACATATAGCTCATAGGACATTACAGCTTACTTTCAGGTTTATGGGCATTGACTCAGCAAGTGTTGTAAAACACTATGAAATATGCTCAGCCAGGCTTTGCTTTGGGTTTTAGATTTAAACACCCTAGGTGTAAATAAATTGATGAGATGAACCTTCCCTAAGTTTTAAGTTAAAAGATTTATTATTGTTCCACACTAAGGGGCCGATTTACCAATGCTTCAACTGATAATACGCTGGAATTCCACTTCAAATTAGATGCAAAATTGATTCGCTGTAGTTAATGTAATATACGCTCCCACAAGATAAATCCGATGCAGATTGATACTGATCATCTGCCATCACATTCAACTCTATTTGACCATCTTGCCAATTTATCAAACATTCAACAGGTACGCTCACGTCTATTCTGACGCAACGTACCTATCGTTCAAACTGCCACCCTTGAGGCTGCGAATGCAATAGAAATCAATGGGAGTCTGAAAACACAGAAAGGTTATGTTCGATGCTGCAAGACAATGAAGCATATTAGATAATAAAAGTTAATTAGAAAGTTTATTAAAATTGAATACTCTTTCTTAACCATAATACAAAATATGGGTTTCATGTCCTTTTAAATTGATTTTATTTAGCCCTTATTAAGAAATAAATCAAGTAGGGAGATGTTACCCTACTTATGGATTATGTTACATCTTTGTCTCTCTTGTCTCTCATTACAAAGTAAGGGGACAATATTATTGCTGCAAATTTGGTGCAAAGTATTGCTTCAAATTTGGTGCACTAGTAGATATTGGGATACAAATGAAATAAATAAATTACATAATATAGCTAACTTCCTTTATTGGACAAATCTATTTGCACCATGTTTAACACATGTAATATACAAGTCTCATTCACCACTTCGCACCAAATTTGATGCAATACTCAAACTCTTAAACAACCCACAAACTAGTAAAGTTTTCCACAACTTCTTATTGGTAAATGCATAATCACGTGATTAATGAAATCAGCCAATCTTATTGAAATATACATTTTCTACTATCACTAACGAATCAAATTGCTCTATACTTGAATCATTGATCACTCATCAGAACTTGTACGTGCCATTTGTTACATTGTGTATTATACTTTAAAAGTATGTATATGTGAAATTTGTATTAAAGATAAACATTGATGATGATATTAGGCCACACAGTATAATATTTTTGACAATGATTTTAATAATCAAATGATGTTTGATTCAATATAATCTTAAACTGATAGCTCAAAGGTATAGTCTAACTAACATTAAACTGTCATTAATCATATACAGCAGAAATTAAAATCACCTATTTACTGTGCTATATTCAGTGTTTTTCTTCCTTATCTTGAATTTCATTTTCATTAAGAAATGTCATCTTATATGCCAGCCCATTTTTAACACCTGTGTAGTGGTGGTGTTTAAAACTAGTCTGCAGGGGGCGGGTCCTAGAGGCTGACATGATCGGTCGCATTTTCATGGGCTCCTAACATACTATATACAATAAGCTAAATATATAATCTTCAGGCAATCAATTATATTGTTTGATCCCTTTATTCCCATTGCAAGCTATCAGTGCAAAGTCCTGAGACCATCATCCGCAGTTTGCAAAGATTAGACGCCTGCAAGTCGGACTGTTTGTGCAAGCTACATAGAGGGGCCTACCTGACATATATCACGATCTCCCCCCCCCCCCCGGTTCCCCGGGTTAAAAAGGAACACACTACTACAACCATGAAGGGATACTACACAAATCTCTTTAATTTGTTGGCAGAGCTAGAAAATAAAGCTGAGAAAGGATTCAACGATCTCATGGAAACTATCAAAAATGGCGGCATGGAGGAAGTTGCGGAACAACAGAGGGCTCAGGAGAATATTTCAGCAATACAGCTGGCAGAGCATACAGAAGCTAAACTGACCGAAACATCGCTTCCCGAGGCCTCAAGCTTGACCGCGGCACTGACAGGGCGCAATCCCTTAGCCTCCACTACAGAGAAGACTACCCTGATCAATTCGCTAAATCTCCACAGTTTGGTGACTTACAGGGTGCAACCACGCTCGATCCATCTCATACACGTGGCCCTTGGTTGCGGGAGTGCGGCCGGCTCCCGCGGCTGGGCGGTGAGACATGTCTGCGGGCTTCATCTGCCTTGTGGAAATACCGGATCAGAGTGGAGGAAATGGCGGCTTCTGGTCGCTAGGATAACATTGCTTCTCTTCATTTTTGTCTATGGCTGGGATCTCTGTGGCAGAGGGAATCGATGGCCATGCTTGGGGGTAGGATAGAGCTGGACTCTCGGTTTGCTCTTGATTTAGGGGAGCAGTGGGGCAGCAAGACACGACTTTAACCCCTATTTAATATTCCTCCTCACAGGCAAAGTATATGACATTTGTATTAATAGAGACTATCCATACTCAAACCAAATTGCTCGAATTATCCTAGTAAAATTCTCCAACATTTGTTATTGTTAAGGGTGCATGTTTGCTTTTTTTAGATAACTGCAGTGCTGTATAAATTATCATGTACCTGTTTGGGTGCTTTTTTATTGGTGCATATCAGTGAAATATATTATAACATCTCAATAATTTGTTCCACAAATATAGTTTAACTCTCTGCACTCAGCCATATTGAGGTTACACACAACGTCTGGCAGGGAAAGACAGTCACTACCTCCTCAGCGCACCTACTAAGAGCGCGGCACAAATTCAGCTGAGCTCCCTACTTTAAACATAATACATGTACCAGCTCCTGGAGTGTATTTTGTATTTTCTCTACTTAAGAATATAGGAGCCGCTTTTGGTATAAATAGCATAAAACATGAGTTGGATCTGGATTACATAAAGTTAGCTGCACATTGTTTTTCCCTTTTTTTTTCTCCTTTCTCTTTACTCCTTCATTTACGCCTTTTCTCACCCTATTTTTAGGGTTATACATATCCAATAGTTGTATTCTACTATTTCTAGTAATCTATTTTTGTAGTTCCCAAAAACATAAGATTATACACAATAATCACCTAAAATGGTGAATATCTAGGCGGTATTAATCCGCTCTTATGCACCCACACACACAAGGCTGTCAAAATGTAATACCTCTCATAAATAAGTTTGGTGTGGCTTATAAAGGACAGATATACATTATCACTCTAATAGGCAGCAATGCATACTAAAGAGGTATAGGTATTAAGTTACATTATAAATTAAAAAGAGGTATCAATATATTGTTGTTGCATGGTAAAGTCTGCATTATTGTTAGAGACTATGTGGGTTACTATACTGTATAAGATTTTATGTGGTATCTTCAGTTATGTCTGCTGAGTAAATTTTTTCTTTGTATCTCAGTAGAAAATATGCATAACACTAGCATGCTTAGGTTGGTTGCTGGGACCCCCCCAGATTTGAATTCTACAAATATGTTAACACAAGATATATGTTGTTTTATTGCATCACAAAGTTTGATTTATTACTAGTGATAATGGGGATTTTTATATTCTATAAGATTTTACATGTTACCCACAAGTATGTCAACTAGGTAAATCTTTCCCCTGTGTTTCTGTAGAAAATGTGTAAAACCCTAGCATGTTTTGATTTTTCCAAATCTGCATTCCACAATTATGTTGACGCAACTGTTTGATGTTTTCTAACATACCTCAATAAAAAACTTTGATTATAAAAAAAAACTAGTCTGCAATCAGGAAGGGTTACATAGGTACAGAGAGAAAACTGGCCCAGCTTTTAAAATATCAATTGATTGTAAATAAATACATATGATACCCTGATTACATGTTATATTCACAATTATTTTTGCTCAGAATAATAATATATTTACACTATATACATATAGTGGTATAAATAAGAGATATGAAACACAACATTTTTAGAACAAAAACGGAATTTAGGGACATGTAAATATGTTTGCAAAAGATTTCTGACATAACATATATATATATATATATATATATATATATATATATATATATATATATATATATATATATATATATATGTGCAAAGATATATGTACAAGTACAAATTCTAGCATTAATAATCATAAAAAAAAACAAGAAAAAAAACATGAGATAGGCATATCATGATTTTGAGAAATACAAATTCACATTTATTGATGTGAAAATATCATATATCAGATTTTTTGTATAACAAATAAATAGAAAAATAACTTTCTATGAGATATTATTGTTTGTTCAGGTATAAATCTATCTTGGACAATAACAGATGAAAAATAAAAGATTAGCTTTAGAGAAATGTGCTTGTTCATGGACTGTAAGGAAATGGTATAAATAAAGTTGGAAAAAACAGAATATCCACAACATTGATGACTCTTATTTATCTACAGTCCAATGCTCATCGCTCCATACTTGACTTGCATGTTTTTAACAGACTTTTTAATAAATAAGGCCATCGTATGTAGATTCGCGTCAGCGATGTCTGGCGAGCGTATTGACTCCAGCGAATGCACCGAGATAGACGCTTTGATAAATCGGCTCCTAACAACAATATAGTGATAGTTAAGTGTCTAAGAAAATGGAATAAGCTTACATTTTAGCTGCTCTGCTCATGATGCTTACCTCAAACTTGGTCTAGCCTTAGTGAGGGTAAAATACCTCCCTTTCAGAACTTGCTATAAAACCTGGGTAGCGCTTGCTGATTGGTGGCTAAATGTACAGCCCAGGGTGCTGAACTAAAAATGTGCCGTTTTCTAAGCTTAGATTCCTGCTTTTTCAAATAAAGATAGCAAGGGTACAAAGAAAAAATGATAAAAGGAGTACATTGAAAGTTGCTTAAAATTGCATGCTGTATCTGAATCATAAAAGAACACATTTGGGGTTAGTATCCCTTTAAGCTGATATTGTTAACAAGTGAACTAATAGCTTGTGATTCTTGAACCTCATATTGCTGTTGCACGTTATGGCCTTGTCACTTCCTAGGATGATATATGCTGGATCTTTACATCAATCTGCTTTTTTTAGGCTCTTTTTGTTACATTTGTCCAGTATGAGATCAGAATAATATATTTGTATATTTTGAAGACAGCCTAAAATTACATTCAAGCCATGTGCTATAATTTATTTTATTAGTCATGTATTCGAGTTCCTACCGAAATGACCATGACTTACAAATTACTTACAGCTTACACAACATATGTTGGTGTGTCTGGTTTATATAAAGAAAATGCTGGCTTTGGGAAACCTTAAAGGGATAAAAAGGCCAAAATTGAAATGTGCATTGGTGCATTTCAACTTTAAAGTGATGGTAAATTCTAGCGTTTTTGAAAAACTAGGATTTACCAGTGCTACAAATAAAGGGGACTTTCAGTAGAATGCTATTTTATCCACAACGTTATTTTAGCCAATAGCGTGCTAGCCATCTGGCATAATGCCTATTGGCCCACACTATACCTGTATATCTATTCCTTTAGATATATAGGTATATGTATATATTTTACATTAACATAGGTGTATTTAGCAATAAAAATTACATATTTTTCTATGTGAAGAACATTGGAATGTAAAATATGGGTAAGGCGCTTTGTGTTTCGCAATGTAGCTCTGACGCAGGTTAGCGCACATGAAGAATTAGTTATCTTAAGGCACGTTATTGAAATAGTAAATATAAAATATTGTAAAAATATAATTAATAATTATTGTAGATACTGTAATATAGATAAATACAGCTCTGGAAACAATTCCAAAGACCACTGAAAAATTATCAGTTTCTTTGGTTTTACTATTTATAGGTGTTTGAGTAAAATAAACAATTGTTTTATTCTATAAACACTGACAACATTTCTCCCAAATTCCAAATAAAAATATTGTCATTTAGAGCATTTATTATATTATATTATATTATATATACCACTGCTGTGGTCATCACTGTCCTCTTGCAATAGGACCAACTGGATGGCAAAATCTGTGCTAGTAGTACCTCAAAAGTAATTGGAATAAAAAAATAACCATGCCAAAAGAGTTGAAAAAAAGGTTTGAGTGTGGGAAAGAAGGGTTCAATTCTGGATTTCTGGTAGAGGGATACAATGGCTGTTTCAATCCCTAAAATTTCAATGGCAGTGGTTCATAGGAACAAGGTCAAGCAGCAGACATTGGGGACAATAAAGCTATAGACCGCCAGAGAGCGCAACTCTCCACTGCCCGAAATGACTGTCGACTCCATTGAATGTCACTCAACAACTGTAGTATGACATTATGTGACCTAAAAAAAGAATGGCAAATGGCAGCTGGAGTAAAATGTACGTCGAGGACGGTTGGAAGCAGGCTCTTAGTGGTAAGGCTGAAGTTGTGCAAAGCTAGAAAAAGCCCTTCATCATTGAGAAGCAAAGAAGAACTAGACTGAGGTTTATAAAAGACCATTAGTATTGGACCGTAGAGGACTGGAGAATGGTTATCTTCTCTGATGAGTCCAATTTCCAACTTTGCCCAGAACCTGGTCATCTAATAGATAGACAGAGACCTGGAGAGGCATAAAAAGCCACAGTGTCTCACACAAACTGAAAATTGGTGGAGGATTACTGATGATCTGGGGGGCTTCAGCAAGGATATGGCAGGTTTATGTTTGTGAAGGACACAGGAATCAAGCAATGTACAAGATTATATACAACTCTAGCTGAACACAAGTGTCAGCTCTAGGGGTCGCAATACAGATGACTACAACAATAATATAAAGGGTTCTAGATTAAAATACCCAAAAAGTTGCAATGTCTAGTACATACAAAAAAAGAACACATATAATATTGAGCTATAGCACCTCAGAGGACCAGACGATAAAAAACACAGGATAATGTCTCTATACAATATAGGTACCAGTCCTTAATAGGGTCCAAAGATGTATAAATCCTCTTGATGTAAATATTATTGCTGTTTTAGACAGGTACAGCGCTTTCTCTATGGATCACACCTTGATTCAGGAGTCAGCTCTTTGCCAAATATAACGATCAGGATACAAACTTTCTCTGTGAATACAATCACAAAAAACAAAGGCGCCTCCTAGTGTGATACTGTGGATATGAATGGAGAGATGAATATAAACTGAATGGATACTTACAAGTGGAGCAGCACCCAAATGTGCTAAGTCAAGCGTACTGGGAATTTGCAGTGTCCCAGCTCACTGTCTCAGCATCAGTGCCGGTATCCGTGAAGTCCTCAGTGGATATAAACAAGCTCAGACTCTCATAATAATGTTAAAATAGACCACAATTTAATGGCAAATAAAAATCAGATATCAACCATATGACTCTGATATTAAAAAGGACAGAATGCAAAGCGTTTTCTTAGACTACTGTCTGTTTCATCAGACGCTTTTGTTTTTTGTGATTGTATTCACAGAGAAAGAATGCACAAGGTTATACTTGAAGAAAACTTGCTTCCTTCTGCTCTGACAATGTTCCCCAACTCTGAGGATTGTTTCTTCCATAAGGACAATGATCCATGCCTCACAGCCAGGTCAATCAAGATGTAAATGTAGGACCACCAGATAAAGACCGTGTCATGGCCAGCCCAATCTCCAGAACACCATTGAAAACCTTTGGAAAGTGATCAAGAGGAAAATGGAGGGTCAAGCCATCAAACAAAGCCAAGCTTCTTGAATATTTGCCTAGGAGTGGCATAACCAACAGTAATGTGAAAGACTGATGGAGAGCATGCAAGATGCATGGATGCTATGCTTGAAAATCAGGGTTATAACACCAAATATTGATTTCTGAACTCTTGCCAAGTTAAAACATTAGTATTGATTTTTAAAATAAAATTATATGAACTTGTTTTCTTTGCATTATTCAAGAGTCTGAAAGCACTGCTTTTTTTGTTATTTTGACAGTTGTCATTTTCTTTAATACATGCTCTAAATGATATATATTTGGAATTTGGGAGAAATGTTGTCAGTAGTTTATAGCATAAAACAAAAATGTAAATTTTACTCAAACACATACTTATAACTAGTAAACCAGAGAAACTGATCATTTGTAGTGTTCTGTATATGTGTGTGTGTGTGTGTGTATTTATGTAATATTATATATATATATATAATATATATATTATTATATATATAAAAAACTTGGAAATGAAGGGCACTCTCAGGACATTTTAGAGAACCACAATAATCATTTAATCAAAATCTCAACAGGTCCATCAAGACATAGTCGACGTTTCGGCTCTCTTTAGAGCCTTCTTCAAGAAAATTAAATCTTTCTTCGGTGAGACGCCGTACTCCCGAACAGGGAGTACTCTCAAAACTATGTTTGGGAGTACGGCGTCTCGCGAAGAAAGATTTAATTTGTCTTGAAGAAGGTCTAAAGAGAGCCAAACGTCAATATGTCTTTGATGACCTGTTGAGATTTTGATTAAATGATTATTGTGGTTCTTTAAAATGTCCTGAGAGTGCCCTTCAATTCAAGTTTTATTCTATATGAACTGAGGATTGCACCAGGTGGCTGATACAGTGCCAAGGTTGGAGTGCTGGGATATTTGCTATTTATATATATATATATATATATATATATATATATATATATATATACAGTGTATATAATATATATATATATATTATGTATTATTTATTATTTATAATTAATTTAATAATAATTATTTACTCTCACCTAGATTACAAGTTTTGCGCTATAGAGGGTGCGAAACAAATGCAACAAAAGTTGCGTTATTTCACCACCATAGCGCTGCCATTACGAGTTTGGAAAAAGTCGCCTTATGCATGCGGTATGGTTGCAATGAGCTTCATACCGCACAAATCCAAGCACTGCTTTGACGTGCTCGTGCACGCTTTCCATAGACGTCAATGGAGAGAGCGTGTTAGAAAAAAAATCTAACACCTGCGATCACGGAATGAAAGCTCATAATGCAAACCATTGATGTCTATGAGGAAAAAAAAGTTAGTTTAAACCTATACACCCTAACATAATGGTAGAAGAAAGAGAAGCGCAAAAAGTGCAGAATCAATGGTGTTAGATCATCACACACACATACAGGTTGTACTTACTAGAAGTAAGGCACTTGAGAAGTGCCACAAAAGCACTCTGGACTCTTATTAGCTGCCTAGATAGCTATCCTCTCGCTTAGAAGATGATACAAAAAAATCCAAAATCTGGATCGTGTGGTCAATCTGGAAAGAGAACATTCCATATAATCAATTCTGCAGAATTCGTAGAAATTATACGGATTGGTAGTGTATGATGAGCAATCAGCAAGCGGAGATGTAGTTCAGTATTGAATGCTCTTTGTTCCCCTCCCATTTACTTCCTGTGCAGCTGGATTGTTCATCATACACTCCCAGATCCGCTAATAAGAGTCCAGAGTGCTTTTGTGGCACTTCTCAAGTGCCTTACTTCTAGTAAGTACAACCTGTATGTGTGTGATGATCTAACCCACTGATTCTGCACTATTGTGGCGCCTTCTTCTTTCTTCTACCATTCTACAGAGCCTTGCTTATGTGCCATTAAGCTTTTGGAAGGAGTTATTGCAGCTCACGTTATTTACCATCGGGACTCACAGAATCCAAGATTGAAAAAGATCTCCATCTGGAAACCTTGGGACTTTTTCCAGGACTTTATCATTATATCCATATAGTGAACACATTTGTCTTGTTTTGTTTTTTGTTTTTCATTTTTATCACTATATATCTCTATAGAGATTGTATATCATACTCATTCCCTTATGTTATTAGTATATTGGGTCTGATAATCTTGTATGTATACAGCTACATTTGGGTGATCTCACTAGCTAGATACAGCAACATAGTTGCCTTTTGCACTATTATCACACCAGTATTTTAGTTTTTTAATTTTAGTATAATAGTAATGTTAGTTTAATGTATAGTTTAAACTTAGGTTTTTTTTTTAATTTCCCAGGTAAGTTTTTATTTATTTTAAGATAGGGATCATGTAATTTTAATTTAAAGTTAGGAGGTTGTTAGGTGTAGGGGTTAATAGTTTAATTTAGTTTTTTGCGAGTTTTTAGCTGCAGTGATGTGGGAGGCCAGAGGTTTAAGGGTTAATAACTTTATTTTGTGGCGGCGATGTCAGGGAGCGGCAGAATAGAAGTTAATATCTTATTATAGTGCAGGCATGTCGGGGAGCGGCGGATAGGGGTTAATAACTTTAGTATAGTGGTGACAATGTCGGGCAGTGGCGGAATAGGGATTACATTTTTTTATTAGTGGCGATGATGTCGGGAGCGGCAGATTAGGGGTTAATAACTTTAATTTAGTGTATGCGATGTGGGAGAGTCTCGGTTTAGGGGTAATAGGTAGTTTATGGGTGTTAGTGTACTTTGTAACAGTTTAGTTATGAGTTTTAAGTAACAGTTTTGTTGCGTAAACTCATAACTACTGGTTCAGATTGCGGAAAAGTTGGAACGCAAGCTTTTTTAGCCTCACCTCAAACTTGTAATGGCAGCGCTATGGAAATCCCACACAAAAACGTAATTTGTGTGTGGACTGATGTTGCATTACAGGCTAAAATGCCTGCGATACAGCTATAACGACAAGACTCGTAATGGCTGCATTGCTGTTTTAACGCTGAAATGGCCATTTTTTCAGCGTTATAACCAGAACGCAAAACTCGTAATCTAGGTGATTATTTATTAATATTTTTCAATTTTTATATTTAATAAATAATAATGTGCCTTCAATAGTTCATGTCAGGTTAGCGCACATGAAGAATGAATGTACTTCTGTTTGGTTATATACGCAAACCTAAATGAGCATTAATTCTTCATGTGCGCTAACCCGACATGAACATGACATTTTAAGCAACTTTCTAATTTATCCTATTATCAATATTTCTTCGTTCTCTTGCTATATTTATTTTAAAAGCAGGAGTGTAAATCTTAGCAGCCAGCCCATTTTAGGTTCACCATGGATAGCGCTTGCTGCGGTTTGCTTATATTTACCCACCAATAAGCAAGTATAACCAGGTTCTCAACCAAAAATGGGCCGGCTCCTATGCATCACATTCCTGCTTTTTAAATAAAGATAGCAAGAAAACGAAGAAAAATTGATAATAGGATAAATTAGAAAGTTGCTTAAAATTGCATGGTTTATCTGAATCATGAAATAAAAAAATTGGGTTTAGTGTCTCTTTAAGTCAAGAAGCCTTTAATTCAGGTTTATGGCCCTATACCTAACTCTCCATTTGATGACTATGCTTTTTAAAATTTAAAACCTTATCTCAACATTACTTTAACTAATTGTTCGTTGTTTTGCTAAATTGCAACCAGAATGTAAAGAATATTCCTCATGTATGCAGTAAGAGACGCCATTGGCTCCAGAACTACCTGATGTTTATTTAAATTTACAAGACAAAACACTGACACATTTTACATGATAACTTCACGTTTTAACCAAGTAAACTGACAGTATAATTTGTCGCCCACAATAAAATTGATTAAAAAAAAAAAAAAAAAGCACTTGGTTTCCTCTGTATGCCTCACAATTTGGTTTTACTTTTACCCAGAATCTGTTGTTTTTATCCTAAATAATTTAGTAGCATGAGTTTACATTTTACTTTTTGCTTGTAGTTTGGATATAAAATGATATTTTTTTAATACACACATGTTTTTTTTTTTTTATAGGTGGAGTGGATTTCTCCTTTGTGCCATGGCAATGCTACTTGTTATATCCCAATGTTTACTTTTCCCAAAAAACTTCCACCTCGACAGAAAAGAAGAAAAAGAAAAAGAAATCAAATTCTTATGACGTTTCCAGTGATGATGATGTAATGAAAGAGAAGTCTACAAACCAGAAAATAGCAGAAACAGGTGCTGCCCCATCTATTGGATTTGGACAGAATTTTAAAGGTATTTTATTGTATTTATTTTTTGTTAATCAATTTAAGTTGTTAAGATGAAAAAGCATCATATTAACCATATATAGCTAGAAAGAAAAACAGTTGTCTTAAAGGGAAACTGAGCCCAAATTTTTTCTTTTGTGATTCAGCTAGAACATTCAATTTTAAGCAACTTTCTAATTTACTCCTATTATCAATTTTTCTTTGTTCTCTTGCTATCTTTATTTGAAAAAGAAGACATCTAAGCTAAGGAGCCAGCCAATTTTTGGTTTAGACCCTGGACAGCACTTGTTTGTTGGTGGGTGAATTTATTCACCAATCGGCAAGAAAACCCAGGTTGTTTACCAAAAATGGGCCGGCATCTAAACTTACATTCTTGATTTTCAAATAAAGATACCAAGAGAATGAAGAAATTTTGATAATAGGAGTAAATTAAAAATTTGCTTAAAATTGCATGCTCTATCTGAATCACGGAAGAAAAATTTTGGGTTCAGTGTCCCTTTAAGAAAATAAAAGTTCACATGACAACTAGTATTTCATATATTCAATTCACATGATAACTAGTATTTTATACATTAGGACAGCCAAATCCTCTTTTAAGCCCAATATTAAGGCAGATTGAAATTCTAAAAATGTAAATAATAATAAAAATATACTGAAAAATATGTTTGTCAGAAAGATATAGTTATAATTAAAACTTAGCTGTTCTCATTTGCAAAATCTCTGCTGCTTTTTTTTCACATATGCCACACTTCTATTATAGAATGTCCTAAATAAATCAAGTAGAGTTGTGATGTTATCTTGTGCTAAGACATGCATGACCCAAGCTCTCTTCATTGAATGTTCTCTAACAGACAAACACAGTCACCCAGCCACCTATGGCTTTTAGTATTTAATATGTGCTATTGAAAGAAATGTTTGCTCATGTACTTCATAATATATTTGCGATTTTTTGGGATCTATTCCAGTCCATTAGACAAGGCATGCAAAGTTTATCATATGTTTCTTTACTGGGTTTTCAAGGCTGTTCCAATCCAATTAGAAAACCATCAACACTCCCCCCAATATAGGGCTAGATTACAAGTGGCGCACTATTGTTAACGCAGGTTGAGATAAGCAATAACACAACTGTGCTAACTTGCATGTATATATTACTTGTTGTAAGTAAAGCGTTCACTCAAGCAGAAACGAAATTAGCGTGCATCTGGTTTGAAGATGTACTGTAAAGTGTAAGGGTTAAAATTAAATGTGCACCAAAACAACATAAATACATTAAAATATAGTGTTACACTTTATATACAATTTTTGGTAAAAGAAATTATTAATATAAATATATTTTTTTATAAGGGTTATAAGGAATGAGGTATATAACAAGGTATTTGAATGGAAAGGGCTATATTGTGTTTGTGTATATATATATTATATATATACAACATATACACACACACATTTGGGACCCTTTCCACTCAAATTCCTTAAAACTTTAAAAATATTTTTTTATAAATTTGAATATTTAATAATGTTTTTACTGCATATTTAATGTTATGATTTTACATTCCAATGCTCTTCACATAGTAGAAAATGTTCTTTTTATTTTTAAATATATATTTCTATATACATCTGTATGTATCTATACCTGTATATATTTATATAGATATACAGGTATAGATATATATTTTACAAAAAAATAATTTATATATATTATATATATATATATATATATATATATAGTATTTGATTTATTTATTTTTTTTAAAAAATTTTTTTTATATATATGTGAAGCACCGTGGATCAAAAATATTTATTATTACCTGCTTGTTTAGAGCTGTAGGTCGGGTTAGCATGCAAACGAAAAGTCTAAGGCTTTTTTCTTTCTAATGGTGTTGAGAGTCCACAACCTTGGGTTTGGGATTACATCACCTGGTCAAATATCCCTCCTACTTGCCTTTCTCACCCAATAGGTATTTGCCTTGTCAATGAGAGGGGAATGATAGAGGTGCTAAGAAGATTTGAAGAAGAATTGATAGAAGTTTCCCTCAAAGGACAGTTCCTGGAAGAAAGGGATTTAGGAGAGTTCTGTCTGTGTTTGGTAATGCTTCTCCTAGGAGTTATTCTTATCACAAGCAAGCCACAGGTGTTGCTAGCAAGTTCCTAAGCCTCCTCTTGTTGGCCAGGTAAATGTACAGTTAGTTACACAAAGGGATTTTATATCTGCAGTAGTTTTATTTTTCAAATGTGTACTGCTCTGAGAGTTGCAGGCTACTATGGGACTTAGTACCCCGAGCCACTGGAAAATCTTTATAGTACTTATTTAGTACCTCATGTTGAGCTACTAAGTAGTTTAGGGCCCCATTGTATTTTATTATACTGAACAACAATTTGTGAACATGGAGGTTTGTGCACACAAGTGTCAGCTAGGGTTGCTAAGGGCAGCTAATTCATCATACATATCCTCCTTGGATATGGCAGGAGGATTGATGTCACCTACACTTCATTTGGGCTTCATTTCCTTTACACATTTTTTTAGCCTTTAAGTTTCGCCGAGCGACGGGGTTCACTTCTAGAAGCACTGAGGCAGCAGAGATTGGACTGAGAATGGTGGGGAGGCTTGGATCTCTACTTTCCTGTGGCTAGGTTAAGCAGTTTCCTGCCACAGGAAAGCGTTTTGGTGCGCTTCCCCTCATCCTTCCACTGTCGGCACAGTTACGCTCAGGACACTTCAGCGTACTTCTGTCCACTTGCTGCACTGATCCTGCTTGGATCTAGGGAGGGGTGTAAGTTCCTCAGACTGTGGCAAGTGAGGCTCATTATTATAGTCTGGCTCTATTAGACAAAGTTTTGGGGAAGTGTGTCTTTTATAGTAAGAACAGGCCTAGCGTGGTTGTGGGCTTGCTTTCTCAACTTTGCTGGGGATTAGTGTTTTAGAGGCTCTTATCACACTGTCTGGCACTATTCTCTTTCTTTGCGTCCCTTGCAGTGTTAGGGTGTGTGCAGGGGATTTACTATGGAGCATTCTAAGTACTGCCACTATTGATATCAGTACTTCGGAGGGGAGGTCCCTCAGAAATCCGTATTCCTGTTATCAAAAGTTTATTGTGCAAATTAGGCACAGTTTGTCCAGCTGAAACAACCCTGCCTTTGTTCTGACCATCCTCATTCTCCTAATACATCTACTGCTGCGGGACATTCCTCTGTTTATCTTACTTAGGGTGGAGTGACAAATTTTGCGCTTGGATTTAAGAACCCTTTAGAGTCAGCGGTTTCTCAGATTATGGCGGGGATACCACCTGCAAGTAACTGCAAGCGTAAACATAAACACATCTCATCAGAACTCTTCATCAAGACATATTACCCTGGCTCAGCTTGCACAAGTCTCTAACAGATCTTCCTATACTTCAGATTGAGAGGGGTTCCTCAGAGGACTTTTTGTTCTGACTCTGACAAGGAATCTGACGACATTACTTTTCTGTTTAAAATGGAATATCTACGTTCTATATTGAAGGAAGTATTAAAGTCCTTAGGAGTTGAGAATAAACTGATACACAAGCTAGATATGACTTCCAGGCCCATGTTTAATGGTTCCAGAGGTGTTACCCGTTCTGTTATTTGTCTCTGAGTTTGTCTCTAAGGAATGGGACAAGCAAGGAGTCCCCTTTACTCCATCTTCTACTTTTAAGAAGCTTTTTCATGTCCCTGATCCCAATTTGGTATTGTGGAGAACTATCCCTAAGGCAGATGGAGCTATATCTACTTTAGTCAGGAGACCACTATTCCTTTAGAAGATAGTAATTCTTTTTAGAAATGTGCACAGCAAAAAAAAATTGTTTTGTTTTGTTTTCATTATTTAATTAAATAATTTCGTTTTGGCAAATTAGTTATGTTAAATCGTTTTTTTCGGGTTCCATTCGTTATTTCGGATCCATTTGTTATTTCGGATACATTCCTTATTCATATTTATTATTCTATTCTAAAGTTTAATTAGAATAATGAATATGAATAAAGAATGGATCCGAAAAACTATTTAACTTAAAATAAGGAATATGCCATTATGAAATGATCTAAACCGCCGCCCCCCACATCGCCAACACTAACTAAACCTATTAACTCTAAAACCGCCGTCCCCCACATCGCCGACTTTAACTAAACCTATTTACCTCTAAACCGCTGCCCTCCAACATCGCCAAGACTAAATAAAAACCTATTAAACTAAGGAATATGCCAATATGAAATGATCTAAACCGCCCGCCCCCACATTGCCAACACTAACTAAACATATTAACCTCTAAACCGCCATCCCCCCACATCGCCAACACTAAATAAAACACTAACTAAAACCTATTAACCTCTAAACCCGCCATCCCCCCACATCGCCATCACTAAAGAAACCTATTAACCCTTAAACTGCCGTCCCCCCACATCGCCAACACTAAATAAACATATTAACCCTTAAACGGCCGTCCCCCACATCGCCAAAAACGAAATAAAGCTATTAACCCCTAAACTGCCATCCCCTCACATCACAAACACTAAATAAAATTATTAATCTTTAAACCGCAGTCCCCCCAGATAGCAAGTAGATAAATTAAACTATTAACCCCTAAAGCTTATACCCCATAACTTTAACAGAATTAAAATACAACTAAAGTAAAGTTACAATTATTAACTAACTACCTATTTAAAATTAAATACAAACTTACCTGTGAAATAAAAATAAAACCTAAGCTAGTTACAATATTACTATTTACTAACTACCAAGTTAAAATAAATACAAACTTACCTGTGTAATAAAAATAAAACCTAAGCTTAAACTAAAAAAAAAAAAACTAACATTACTTGTTTAACAAAAATAATATTCCAAAAAATAAAAAACCTAACATTACTAAAAGTAATAAATACTAAAATTACAAAAAATAAAAAAAACTACCATTACAAAAAATAACATGCGAAATTATCCAAAATAACAAAAAATATTCCTATTCAAATACCCCATTTAAAAAACACCCCAAAATAAAAAAAAACCTAATCTATAATAAACTACCAATAGCCCTTAAAAGGGCCTCTTGTAGGGCATTGCCCTAAAGTTAACAGCTCTTTTGCCAAAAAATAAAAACAAATACCCCCTAACATTATAAACTCCCACCCCCCAACCCCCCAAAATAAAAAAAACTAACTAAAAAAACTAATCTACCCATTGCATACTGCTCTTTTACAGCCCATTAAAAATAAAAAAGCCCTAATCTAAAAAAAAAACAAATCACCCACAAAAACAAAAACCTAACACAAACCCCAAAATCACTACTCGCCGTTCCTGAAGTCCGGCGAAAGATCTTCATCCCAACGGCGAAGCATCTTCATCCAAGCGGCTCCATCTTCATCCATCGCGGGACCGGCATCTTCTATCTTCATCCCAGCCAAAGGCGGAAAAGTCTGTGGATGCGCGGAGGCAGAGGTTCAGACGGAGGTCCATCGGTCTGACTTGGAGGTCCTCTTCATGCGATTGTCCGCCGCACACTGAAGATTGAATGCAAGGTACCCCTTTTATATTGGGGTACCCTTGCATTCCTATTGGCTGAAAAAATTCAAATCAGCCAATAGGATGACAGCTGCTTAATCCTATTGGCTGATTTGAACAATATAAAAAGGGTACCTTGCATTCAATCTTCAGTGTGCGGCGGACAATCGCAAGAAGAGGACCTCCACATCGGACCGATGGGACTACTGCCTGGACCTCCGCGCATCCACCAACTGCTCCGCCTCCCGCTGGGATGAAGATAGAAGATGCCGGTCCTGCGATGGATGAAAATGGAGCCGTCTGGATGAAGACGCTTTGCTGCTGTGATGAAGATCTTTCGCCGGACTTCAGGAACAGTGAGTACCGATTTTACCAGTGTTGGGTTGTTTTTTTTTAGATTAGGGATTTTTATTTTGATGGGCTTAAAAGAGCTGAATGCCCATACAAATGCCCTTTTCAGGGCAATGGGTAAATTAGGTTTTTTTTGTTTTTTTTTTTTTTTTTTTGGGGGTTTGGGGGGGTGGGGGTTTGTAATGTTAGGGGCTATTTGTTTTAATGTTTTGGCAGAAGAGCTGTTTTAGGGCAATGCACAACAAAAGGTCCTTTTAAGGGCTATTGGTAGTTTATTATAGATTAGCTTTTTTTATTTGGGGGTGTTTTTTTTTTAAATGGGGTATTAGAATAGGAATCATTTTTATTATTTTGCATAGTTTCGTTTGTTATTTTTTGTAATGGTAGTTTTTTTTATTTTTTTAAATTTTAGTGTTTATTATTTTTTGTAATTGTAGTTTTTTTTGTAATGTTAGGTTTTATTATTTTTAGTAATGTTAGGTGTTTTATTTTTTGTATTATTTTTTTTTAAACAAGAAACTTTAGTTTTTTTTTTTTAGTTTAAGCTTAGGTTTTTATTTTTATTTCACAGGAAAGTTTGTATTTATTTTAACTAGGTAGTTAGTAAATAGTAATATTGTAACTAGCTTAGGTTTCATTTCACAGGTAAGTTTGTATTTATTTTTAAATAGTAGTTAGTTAATAATTGTAACTTTTCTTTCGGTGTATTTTAATTATGTTAAAGTTAGGGGGGTGTTAGGTTTAGGGATTAATAGTTTTATTTAGTAAGTCGTGATCTGGGGGGATCGCAGTTTAGGGGTTAATAGGCTTATTTAGTGTTGGCGATGTGGGGGGACGGCGGTTTAGGGGTTAATAGGTTTATTTAGTGTTGGTGATGTGGGGGATGGTGATTTAGAGGTTAATAGGTTTAATTAGTGTGTTGGCGATGTGGGGGGATGGCGGGTTTAGAGGTTAATAGGTTTAGTTAGTGTTGGCGATGTGAGGGAACGGCAGGTTAGAGGTTAATTAATAGCTTTAGTTAGTGTTGACGATGTGGGGGATGGCAGTTTAGAGGTTAATAGCTTTATTTAGTGTTTGCTATGTGGGGGGATGGCGGTTTAGGGGTTAATAGCTTTATTTCGTGTTTTATTTTGGAAATGTGGGTGGGGGGCGATGGTTTAGATTAGAACAATGAAACCGTCTGAATATGAATAAAGAATAGATATGAAAATTAGGAAACTGATTGATTCGTTTTCTGAATTTTTCGTGATTTTAGTTATGGTGCTGATTCGGAAATTCAGATTCATCCGAATCGGCCAATATTCGTCCGAAAATTAAATTCAGCCAAAATGAATTGCACATGTCTACTTCTTTTAAAAACCCTATGGACAGGAAGCTGGAGGGTTCCTGTGGAAAGCTTTACTTTAAGGGGGCGGTTGTTTCAACTATCAGTCAGTATTGCCGCAGTGGCAGGAGCTGCTGCTTTCTGGTGTGATTCCTTAAATTACCTAAGTTCATTTTTAGAAGATATCCAAGGTCGTATCCAGTGTTTAAAGAGGACAAATTATTTTATTTTTGATGCGATCATACAGATTGTTTGCATTAATGCTAAGAATACTACTTCTAGTGCAAGGTCTGTCCTGTCAAAACCTCCAGTCTCTCAGCTTAACTGCATGGAGATTGAATGGTTGATTCTTTCTCAGAGAGGCTTCTCTGATTCTGTAATTGAGTTTTGATACAAGCTCACAAACCCTGTTACAAGAAGGTTTTATCATAAGATGTGGAAATGTTCTGATAGGGGTTATTCCTGGCATTCTGTGAGAATTCCCCATATTCCTTAGTTTCTGCAGAAAGACTTAGAAAAGGGTTTAATTGCCAGTTCTCTCAATGGGCAGATTTCCACGCTCTCTGTTTCTATCTTGGAAGTTTCTGTTTTTACTGACTATTTTTCAGAATTATCTGCCTTATCTTGCATTCCGCCTTACTTGGGCCTAGATTTAGAGTTGGGCGGTAGCCGTCTAAACCAGCGTTAGAGGCTCCTAACGCTGGTTTTTACCGCCCTCTGGTATTTGGAGTCAGTCATTAAAGGGTCTAACGCTCACTTTCCAGCCGCAACTTTTCCATACCGCAGATCCCCTTACGTCAATTGCGTATCCTATCTTTTCAATGGGATCTTTCTAACTCCGGTATTTAGAGTCTTGGCTGAAGTGAGCGTTAGAAATCTAACGACAAAACTTCAGCCGCAGAAAAAAGTCAGTAGTTAAGAGCTTTCTGTGCTAATGCTGGTTTATAAAGCTCTTAACTACTGTGCTCTAAAGTACACTAACACCCATAAACTACCTATGTACCACTAAACCGAGGTCCCCCCATATCGCCGCCACTCGATTAAATTTTTTTAACCCCTAATCTGCCGACCGCCACCTACGTTATACTTATGTACCCCTAATCTGCTGCCCCTAACACCGCCGACCCCTATATTATATTTATTAACCCCTAACCTGCCCCCCACAATGTCGCCTCCACCTGCCTACACTTATTAACCCCTAATCTGCCGAGCGGGACCGCACCGCTACTATAATAAAGTTATTAAACCCTAATCCGCCTCACTCCCGCCTCAATAACCCTATAATAAATAGTATTAACCCCTAATCTGCCCTCCCTAACATCGCCGACACCTAACTTCAATTATTAACCCCTAATCTGCCGACCGAATCTCGCCGCTATTCTAAATAAATGTATTAACCCCTAAAGCTAAGTCTAAACCCTAACACTAACACCCCACTAAGTTAAATATAATTTAAATCTAACAAAATAAATTAACTCTTATTAAATAAATTATTCCTATATAAAGCTAAATACTTACCTGTAAAATAAACCCTAATATAGCTACACTATAAATTATAATTATATTATAGCTATTTTAGGATTTATATTTATTTTACAGGTAACTTTGTATTTATTTTAACCAGGTACAATAGCTATTAAATAGTTAAGAACTATTTAATAGCTAAAATAGTTAAAATAATTACAAAATTACCTGTAAAATAAATCCTAACCTAAGTTACAATTAAACCTAACACTACACTATCAATAAATTAATTAAATAAAATACCTACAATTACCTACAATTAAACCTAACAATACACTATCAATACATTAATTAAATACAATATCTACAAATAAATACAATGAAATAAACTAAGTAAAGTACAAAAAATAAAAAAGAACTAAGTTACAAAAAATAAAAAAATATTTACAAACATCAGAAAAATATTACAACAATTTTAAACTAATTACACCTACTCTAAGCCCCCTAATAAAATAACAAAATAAAAAAAATGCCCTACCCTATTCTAAATTACAAAAGTTCAAAGCTCTTTTACCTTACCAGCCCTGAACAGGGCCCTTTGCGGGGCATACCCCAAAGAATTCAGCTCTTTTGCCTGTAAAAAAACCACATACAATACCCCTCCCCAACATTACAACCCACCACCCACATACCCCTAATCTAACCCAAACCCCCCTTAAATAAACCTAACACTAAGCCCCTGAAGATCTTCCTACCTTATCTTCACCATACCAGGTTCACCGATCGATCCAGAAGAGCTCCTCCGATGTCTTGATCCAAGCCCAAGCGGGGGGCTGAAGATGTCCATGATCCGGCTAAAGTCTTCATCCAAGTGGGAGCTGAAGAGGTCCATGATCCGGCTGAAGTCTTCATCCAAACGGGAGCTGAAGAGGTCCATGATCCGGCTGAAGTCTTCTATCAACGGCATCTTCAATCTTCTTTCTTCCGGATCCATGTTCATCCCCGCCGACGCGGAACATCCATCTTCACCGATGACTTCCCCGACGAATGACGGTTCCTTTAAGGGACGTCATCCAAGATTGAATCAGCCAATCGGATTGAACTTGATTCTGATTGGCTGATTCCATCAGCCAATCAGAATTTTCCTACCTTAATTCCGATTTGGCTGATAGAATCCTATCAGCCAATCGGATTTCGAGGGACGCCATCTTGGATGACGTCCCTTAAAGGAACCGTCATTCGTCGGGAAGTCGTCGGTGAAGATGGATGTTCCGCGTCGGCGGGAATGAACATGGATCCGAAAGAAAGAAGATTGAAGATGCCGTTGATAGAAGACTTCAGCCGGATCATGGACCTCTTCAGCTCCCGCTTGGATGAAGACTTCAGCCGGATCATGGACATCTTCAGCCCCCCGCTTGGGCTTGGATCAAGACATCGGAGGAGCTCTTCTGGATCGATCGGTGAACCTGGTATGGTGAAGATAAGGTAGGAAGGTCTTCAGGGGCTTAGTGTTAGGTTTATTTAAGGGGGGTTTGGGTTAGATTAGGGGTATGTGGGTGGTGGGTTGTAATGTTGGGGGGGGGTATTGTATGTGTTTTTTTTACAGGCAAAGAGCTGAATTCTTTGGGGCATTGCACCGCAAAGGGCCCTGTTCAGGGCTGGTAAGGTAAAAGAGCTTTGAACTTTTGTAATTTAGAATAGGGTAGGGCATTTTTTTTATTTTTTTATTTTATTAGGGGGCTTTAGAGTAGGTGTAATTAGTTTAAAATTGTTGTAATATTTTTCTGATGTTTGTAAATATTTTTTTATTTTTTGTACTTTAGTTAGTTTATTTCATTGTATTTATTTGTAGATATTGTAGATATTGTATTTAATTAATGTATTGATAGTGTAGTGTTAGGTTTAATTGTAGATAATTGTAGGTATTTTATTTAATTAATTTATTGATAGTGTAGTGTTAGGTTTAATTGTAACTTAGGTTAGGATTTATTTTACAGGTAATTTTGTAATTATTTTAACTATTTTAGCTATTAAATAGTTCTTAACTATTTAATAGCTATTGTACCTGGTTAAAATAAATACAAAGTTACCTGTAAAATAAATATAAATCCTAAAATAGCTATAATATAATTATAATTTATATTGTAGCTATATTAGGATTTATTTTACAGGTAAGTATTTAGCTTTAAATAGAAATAATTTATTTAATAAGAGTTAATTTATTTCGTTAGATTTAAATTATATTTAACTTAGGGGGTGTTAGTGTTAGGGTTAGACTTAGCTTTAGGGGTTAATACATTTATTAGAATAGATTAGGGGTTAATGTTTGAAGTTTGGTGTCGGCGATGTTAGGGAGGGCAGATTAGGGGTTAATACTATTTATTATAGGGTTATTGAGGCGGGAGTGAGGCGGATTAGGGGTTAATAACTTTATTATAATAGCGGTGCGGTCCGCTCGGCAGATTAGGGGTTAATAAGTGTAGGCAGGTGGAAGCGACGTTGTGGGGGGCAGATTAGGGGTTAATAAATATAATATAGGGGTCGGCTGTGTTAGGGGCAGCAGATTAGGGGTACATAGGGATAATGTAAGTAGCGGCGGTTTACGGAGCGGCAGATTAGGGGTTAAAAAAATATGCAGGTGTCAGCGATAGCGGGGGCGGCAGAATAGGGGTTAATAAGTGTAAGGTTAGGGGTGTTTAGACTCGGGTTCATGTTAGGGTGTTAGGTGCAGACGTAGGAAGTGTTTCCCCATAGCAAACAATGGGGCTGCGTTAGGAGCTGAACGCGGCTTTTTTGCAGGTGTTAATTTTTTTTTCAGCTCAAACAGCCCCATTGTTTTATATGGGGGAATCGTGCACGAGCACGTTTTTGAAGCTGGCCGCGTCCGTAAGCACCGCTGGTATCGAGAGTTGAAGTTGCGTTAAATATGCTCTACGCTCCTTTTTTGGAGCCTAACGCAGCCATTCTGTGAACTCTCAATACCAGCGGTATTTAAAAGGTGCGGCCAGAAAAAAAGCCAGCGTTAGCTACGCACCCCCTTTGGCCGCAGAACTCTAAATCTAGGCGTTGGTGTTTCACGGGTATAAAGCTGTGTTGCGAACAGTTGCTGGTTTTCTGCCGAAGGTAGTCTCATTGCAAAACATTATTTAGGCAATAGTTGTTCCTTCTTTAGCATTTTGTAGGAATTGCCTTCAGGCTGTGGTGTCTGGTAAATAGGTGCCAGCCTTTTCATTTTGTTTTTTTCGTGGACTTCACAGCTTGCATATCAGTTCCAAAGAGTAAGGTTGTGGACTCTCTATTAGAAAGGAAACAAAAAGTATTCTTAATTGATACAAACCCGCCAGATTATTTGGTAAGTGGCGGCAGTTCTAGTATTGCACCTCGTTACCCCACAAATCTATTTTACTTCCTTTTTTACACTCTTTACTTGGCTATACGTACTACTGGGAGAGAGAGGTATTTTTGAAAGCTCTGGTGTGGGATATTTTTGCCTCCTCCTGGTGGCAAGATTAAGTAATCCCAAGAGTAAGGTTGTGGACTCTCACCACCTAGAAAGAAAAGAGTTTATTAACTAAGAATAAATTTAATTTGTTTAATAGTGCACTCCATTGAAATCTATGTTAAGAAGTTAACTTGGTCACGATATCTGAAGTCCTTAAGTTAGCGATCGGGTTTTCGCTCACGTACAAAAATGTACTTTTAACTTGTACTATGTACGAAAAAAAAAATTAGCGTGCCACTTGTAATCTAGCCCAAATAGTTTGAAGACAATTTGAAAACAGTATTCCAATCTACCAAAAACATGCTTTATCTCTTTAAAACAAGTTTCTCTTGTTTTGGGAGTTAAATTATTTGCATTGTAAAAAAAAGGTAAATAATTAAATATGTGTTATTGGAAAGTTTTTTTTTAAGAATACAATTAATTGTTTGGGCATTTTAAATATTAGTTATGAAATTATGAAAGAATATATTAAATTTATAGTTAAACATTAGTTGTATTTAATGGTTAAATAACAAAAACTGCCTCCAAACACATTATGTAGTCATCATCAATATTAAATTAGACACAATGTTTAACTTTTTCTGGCCATGTACTTTTGTTCTGAGAAAGCCTGTGAAAATACCTTGGAAACGCAGCTGAAACACTTGTTTCATATACAGGCATATCATAGAGATATTGCGGGTTCGGTTCCAAAGCCAATATCACAATAAAACAAGTCACACAAATGTAACGGCTTCCCAGTGCATATAAAAGTTATGTTTACACTATATTGTAGTGTATTAAGTGCGCAATAGTATGTCTAAAAAACAATGTACATACCTTAATTAAAAAAGACTTGCTAAAAAATGCTAACCATCATCTGAACCTTCAGAGAGTCATATCTCTCTCTCTCTCCTCTCTCTCTCTATCTCCTCTCTCTCTCCAGTCTCTCCTCTCTCTCTCTTCTCTCTTCTCTCTCTTTCTCCTCTCTCTTTCTCCTCTCTCTCCTCTTTCTCTCTCCTCTCTCTCTCTCTCTCCTCTCTCTCTCTCTCTCTCTCTATCTCCTCTCTCTTTCCTCTCTCTTTCTCCTCTCTCCACTCTCTCCTCTCTCTCCTCTCTCTCCTCTCTCTCTCTCTTCTATCTCTATCTGCTCTCTCTCTCCTATCTCCTCTCTCTCTCTCTCTTGCTCGACATAGGGTTGCCACAAACCATCAAGTTGTGAAAAATGCAATAGCTGCTTAGCGCAATAAGCAAAGCACAATGAGGTACTGTAGCTATTTCTGTTTTATAACAAGCTTTTTCTGTGGTACAGTATACGTAACTCAGGTAGTTTAGCACAGCAAATGTAGCCAAAAATCACTCAGACATGTTTACATTGTTTGTGCATGATTCCGCTAATGGATTGGATGATAATATAATTAAATAACACAATTCTTAATACATTATTACAATAAGAATAAATAGTTAGACATTGTTGGTTGTATTAACTTTGTGTATGTTACTTAAAAAGACACTACACACTAAAATAAACGAGGCATAATCATTTGTAATTAGGTTATCCTTGATTAAAAAAGCATGTTCTTCTTATTTGATCTTTCTTCCTGAGGCAAAACAGGCGTGATTGCAAATGAGTTGAAAATTAGCAATCTTAAAGATGTTTAATTATGTGCAGTAAAACAAGTTTGCTATATACTTTAATTTATTTTGCCCCCCCTTTCATGTAATTTCAGTCTGAAAATTAAGAGTTTTCCAATTTTGACAACTGGAATAGCAAATGACGAGCTTCACAATCCCAACCCTGCCACTTTTCTGTCCCTTATTGGCTTCGGCAGAGATAATCAAATAAGGAACTGCAAAACAATGACATTGTTTGAAGAGTGTCTGTACTGTAAAACAGTGAAGGACATAAGGTTATGGGAGCTGATAAATGTTTACTGGTTTTGCTTCAATTTCTGATTTCTTGTGATTATCTGATATGTTTGTTTTGTACATTTTAAAATTACTACTTTTTTTATTACACTTTTCCAGTATTTTGCAAATCAGCAGCTAACAGTTTAGAATTACCCAGAAATCAAGCATATGAAGTGCCAGGTGTTTCACATTTATTAAAATTATTTTTTAGCAAACCATAACATTCTTTCGTCATCATCATATATATAAACTGCTGTATAATAAGACATGCCTAAGTCAAATGACTACTTAATGTATGTGGATGCACAAATAGTCATTTAGAATGTAGACACCTGTGACATGCCTAGTTTATTGTGTCTCAACAGCCTATAATATGGGATGACTCTTGCTCTACTCTTAATTGAAACAGAGCTATTTTCCAAGTGACCCGAGAGCCTGGGGCTTCTAGTTCTCAACCCATTTCCCTGTCGCTGCACCACCAGGGGGCTCTGGCTTGTGCTGTTGTACATGGAGAGCTACTGCCCGCATAGGCAAGCTCTCTGGCTCCACCTGCTTGCCAGTTGCAATCAGATCAGTAAACTTATAAAAGGTTGCCTCACAGGCCACTCCCTGCCTTGATATTGTGGTTCATCCTAGCTGTTAGTACCTCTGTCCTGAAGTCAATTACTCTGTTGTTTGGAGATTCTTCTGCCTCTTGAATCCGGCTTGCCTGACTTCTCTTTTGGATCTCCCCTGGATTAGATGAAGGATTGAACAGCTTCTTCGGTATTCTGAACTTGGCCTGTTTTCCTGACTTCTCTTCTAAATTCTCCCTGTGTTTGGTAACTGATCATACTGATTCCTGATTCTGCCTCTCTCTGACATTTTTCTGGTTACCAGCCTGTCTCCGCGACCAGGGTATCCAGTATCTCTTCTATCCTGATCCTGTACACAAGCCCTGCAGTGGTCATCTGTCAAGCACTGGTATCCTGTTCCAGTATTCATGCCCTGCAGAGGTTATCTGCCAAGCTTCTATATTGTGCTCCTGTACCTAAGTCCTGCAGAGGGTGTATTCCATGCAACGGTATCCTGTTCCAGTATCAATGCCCTGCTCCGCTATCTTGCTCCTGTACTGAAGCCCTGCAGGGCATCTACCAAGCACTGGTATCCTGTTTCAGTATCCAAGCCCTGCAGGGGGCATCTGTCAAGCTCCGCTATCCTGCTCCTATACCCAAGCCCTACAGAGGGCGTCTGCCAAGCACTGGTATCCTGTTCTAGTATCCACACCCTGCTGGGGGCATCTGTGAAGCTCTGCTATCCTGCTCCTGTTCCTTAGCCCTGCTTTTGTCTTTGGGCAAGTGGGTACTCCAGTCTTTGGCCCAAGTAGGCACTCCAGTCTCAGTCCTTAGAGTTGGCACTCCTGTCCTTGGCCCCCAAGTGGTCATGCCAGTCCTCAACTCTCTTGTGAGCACTCTTGTTCCTGGCTCTAAAGTGGGCACTCCTGTTCCTGGCCCTAGAGCGGGCACTAATTCTGACACCAGCCCTGGTGTAGACGTTACTGCTGCCTAATCCTGTTTCCAGTTTCTTATACTATAAAACCTGCATTGTATGTCTGTGGTCTCAAACATGCCTAAAAGGGGTAGTACTGTATAGAAGCCCATGCCACTGGCCCCTTTGAGTGCTCATGATGGGACTACGTCTATTACCTCAACATACAAGCTCCAAACTCCTGAACCTGCTCCTATGAGCGTGACAGGTACTAATAATAAATGCTGAATGCCAATCTCAAATGCTCTATCTTAGCTCCCTAGTAGTCCCTACTTATTAGGACATTACTTTCATACTGATTATCTCATCCATAGAGTAGAACTACAAAAGTATTTTTCCATGAAAAGTGTGTAATGTGGTAATCAATAGTTTATATTGTGGTATAAACTGATAAACAACTATGGGCTAGATCACAAAATATTGCTTCCGCATAAAACGATATTTGCACTCAACTTAGTGATACCAGTGCACGCAAATGTGCTCTGATATTACAAGTGATTGCATGGAATCATTGTGTTGAAGAGAACAAGCTTCCATAAGCTCCAATGAGAGCTTTGTTCTCATGCCGTGAGACACGACAGAGAACCTAACGCAGCACAGGGGATAAGTCGTGCAGCGATGGCATTAAATATAATTATATATATATATATATATATATATATATATATATATATATATATATACTACTCCACCGTTCTTTGCATATGTTTAGCCATTGTGAAACACCCTATTGTGCAGTAATTTTTAATATTGTTTTTATTTTTTATCATATCAAATTAAATAATGCTACATACCGTTATAAATTAACAAAAATAAGTGCATAGCAGTTAGCAGCATCAACTAGGGGTTTTGGGGAGACAACAGATGGAAAAAGGAAGTTGTTGAACTGAGGGAATGCAGATAGTGCTGCCAATCATGGAAGTTCATAGCAGACCTGGATGGTTTTTTTTAATAATTATCCTTCCCTTCTCTCTCTTTTTCTCCACTCCCCTTTTCAATCTCTTTTTTTACCCTCTCCCTTTTCTCTCAGGCAATATCTTTTTCTCCTCTCTCATATATCTTCTCTATTTGTTTTTTTTCTCTCCACTCTCTCCTGAATCTCTTTTCTCCACTTTCACTTTTCCTCCCCAATCCCTCTCTCAGCCCCTGTTTACCCTCTCAGAAGTAACCGTCTAAGCACTAAGAGGGTCCCTACATATCTAGAAGAATAACATATCCTTGCCCTTTCATGGATGTAGAATATCCCTTCAGATAATATTTTTAGCACATAGCCCAAAATGTGTGTCATTGCTGCAGTAGGTGTGTACATTTTGCAAATACAATATGCTAACTTTGCTACTTACAACATCCCACATTGTTTGAATGTTGATTCAACTTCACTCATTAATTATAACTACTGTATATATACACTCACTACCTAGCCTGCAAAGCCTTCAAAACCAAATTAAGACTCCATAGATGAGAAATAGACTTAATAACAGGCTTGATACGGACGAAAGCCTTAACAAAACAGTGAATATCAGGAAGTTTAGCAATCTTTCTATGAAATAAAACAGAAAGAGCAGAAATTTGTCCCTTCAACGTACTTGCAGACAATCCTTTATCCAAACCGTCCTGAAGAAACTGTAAAAAGAGAATTTATGAGAAAAACACCATGAAATATAGGTTTTCCACACCCGATAATAAATCTTCCTTGAAACAGACTTACGAGCCTGCAACATAATATTGATCACCGAGCCTCTATGACTAAGCACTAAATGTTCAATTTCCATACCTTCAAATTTATTGATTTGAGATCCTGATGGAAAAATGGCCCTTGAGACAGAAGATCTGGCCTTAAAGGAAGTGACTAAGGTTGGCAACTGGACATCCGGACAATATCTGCATACCAAAACCTGTGAGGCCATGCTGGGGCTATCAGAAACACATGCAATTGTTCCAATATGATCTTGGAGATCACCCTTAGAAGAAGAAGTAGAGGCGGAAATATATAAGCAAGTTGGTAAGACTAAGGAACTGCTAACGCATCCACCATCTCTGCCTGAGGATCCCTGGACCTGGAAAGGTATCTGGGAAGTCTCCTGTTTAGATGGGAAGCCATCAGATTTATTTCTGGAAGACCCCACATCTGTACAATCTGAAAAAACACATCTGGAGGGAGAGCCCACTCCCCCGGATGCAAAGTCTGACTGCTGAGATTATCTGCTTCCCAATTGCCACAGTTGTGTTATTGTCTGTCTGAATGGGAATGAAAAGTTATTTCTTTAATAGAGGTCAAGCCTGAAGAGCCCTAAAAATAGCATGGAGTTCTAAGATATTGATTGGAAACCTCACCTCTAGAGGAAACCCCTTGTGCTGTCAGAGACCCCCAGACAGCTCTCCAACCTTACTTGCATTTGTTGAGACTACAGTCCAGGAAGGACGAACAAAAGAGGCCCCATGAATAATACGATGATGGTCTAACCACCAAGTCAGAAAGAGTAGAATGCTGGGATTTAAGAATATCAATTATGATATCCGAGTATAATCCCTGCACCATTGATTAAACATGCAAAGCTGCAGAGGTCTCATATGAAAATGAACAAAGGGGATTGCGTCCGATGCTGCAGTCATGAGACCTAAAACTTCCATGCACAGTCATGGATACTTAATCTATCTGCAAACCTAAAATGGTGACCCTTGTCTGAGGAATCAAGAAACTCTTTGGTAAATTGTTCCTCCAACCATGTCTTTGAAGAAACAACACTAGTTGAATCATGTGAGATTCTGCTAAATGAAAAGATTGAGCCAGTACCAAGATATTGTCCAAATAAGGTAACACCACAATACCCTGCTCTCTGATTATAGATAGAAGGGCACTGAGAACCTTCAAAAAGATTCTTGGAGAGACAAATTGGTAATGCTTGTCTAGAAAAGAGAATCTCAGAAACCAATAGTGATCTGGATGAATCTGAATGTGTAGATAAGCGGCCTGTAAGTCTATTTTGGACATGTAATGACCTTGCTGAACAAAAGGCAGAATAGTCCTTATAGTCACCATCTTTAAAGTTGGGACCCTTACAAAGTGATTCAAAAACTTCAGATCCAGAACTGGTCTGAATGAATTTTCTTTCTTTGGGACAATGAATAAATTTTAATAAAAACCCAGATACTGTTGCTGAAGTGGAACTGGTATAATCACCCCTGAAAGCTCCAGATCTGAAACACACTTCAGAAAAGCCTGAGCTTTCACAGGATTTGTTGGAACATGAGAGAGAAAGAATCTTCTCACAGGAGGTCTTACTCTGAAACCTATTCGATACCCTTGAGAAACAATGCTCTGAATCCACTGATTCTGAACATAATCTGCCCAAATGTTTTGAAATAATTTCAATCTGCCCCCCACCAGTTGAACTGGATTGAGGGCTGCACCTTCATGCAGTCTTGGGGGCTGGCTTTGGTTTCTTATAAGGCTTGGATTTATTCCAACTTAAAGATGGCTTCAAATTGGATCCAGAGTCCTTAGGGAAAGCAGTGGTTTTCTGTTCTTTATTCTGACAAAAAGAACAAACCCGATTAGAAGCTTTAGATTTACCCTTAAACTTTTTATCTTGGGGCAAAAAAACTCCCTTCCCCCCCAGTGATAGTGTAAATAATAGAGTCCAACTGAGAACCAAATAAATTATTACCCTGGAAAGATAGAGATAGTAATCTAGATTTAGATACCATGTCAGCATTCCATGATTTAAGCCATAAAGCTCTTCTAGGCAGAATAGCTAAAGACATAGATTTAACATTAATCTTGATGATATAAAAAATAGCATCACAGATAAAAATGATTAGCATGTTTAAGCAAATGAACAATGCTAGACAAATCAGGATCTGTTTCCTGATGTGCTGAGCTATCCAGCCAAAACGTTGATGCAGCCACAACATCAGCCATAGAAATGGCAGGCCTGAGAATATAGCCAGAATGTAAATAAGCTTTCCTTAGATCAGATTCAATATTCCTATCTAAAGGATCCTTAAAAGAAGTACTATATTCCATAGGAATAGTAGTACGTTTGGCCAGAGTAGAAATAGCCCCATAAACCTTGGGGACTTTTTCCCAAAACTCAAAATTAGCCACTGGTAAAGGATATAACTTCTTAAACCTAGAAGAAGGATTAAAAGAAGCACCAAGCTTAGACCATTCTTTAGCAATCACATCAGAAACCGCATCTGGAACAGGAAAAACCTCAGGAGTAATCACAGAAGTTTTAAAAACAGAATTTAAACGTTTACTGGTTTGTTATCAAGAGGATCAGACTCCTCAATACCCAAAATAACCATTACTTCTTTCAACAAAGACTGAATATATTCAATCTTAAAAAGATAAGAAGATTTATCAATTTCAATGTCGGAAGTAGGATCTTCTGAAGCAGAGAGATCCTCTTCAGAGTAGGATATTTCAGTATGTTGTCGGTCATCACAAATGTCATCAGTTTTATGAGAAGTTTTAAAAGACCTTTTACGTTTATTAGAAGGTGAAATAGCAGACATAGCCTTCTGTATTGCATCAGCTATATAATTGTTCATATCAACAGGGATATCATGTACATTAGATGTTGAGGGAACAACAGGTGCTGTACTAGTACTAATAGAAACAATATCGGCATGCAAAAGCTTATCATGACAACTGTTACATAATGTAGCCAGAGATATAATCTCAGCTTGCTTACAACAGATACACTTAGCTTTGGTAGAACTGTGTTCATGCAGCATGGTTCCTACAGTGGCTTCGGAGACTGGATCAGACTGAGACATCTTGCAAAATGTAAAAGAAAAAAATAACATTTAAACAAAATATCCAATTTATTTCATGTAATTGGCAAGAGTCCATGAGCTAGTGACGTATGGGATATACAATCCTACCAGGAGGGATAAAGTTTCCCAAACCTCAAAATGCCTATAAATACACCCCTCACCACATCCACAATTCAGTTTTACAAACTTTGCCTCCTATGGAAGTGGTGAAGTAAGTTTGTGCTAAGATTTCTACGTTCATATGCGCTTTTTTGATATGCACATTTTTGAAGCTCGTTTCCTCTCAGAGTACAGTGAATGTCAGAGGGATGTGAAGGGAGTATTACCTATTTAATGCAATGGTTTTCCTCATGGGGATCTATTTCATAGGTTCTCTGTTATTGGTCATATAGATTCATCTCCTACCTCCATTTTCAGATCGACAATATACTCTCATATTCCATTACCTCTACTGATAACTGTTTCAGCACTGGTTTGGCTATCTGCTATATGTGTCTTCAGGTAAGTATGTTTTCATTACTTAAGACACTCTCAGCTATGGTTTGGCACTTTATGTATTTATATAAAGTTTTAAATATATGTTTTGTGCTTATGTTTGCCATGATTCAGGTTTCAGTATATTTCCTTTTGCAGACTGTCAGTTTCATATCTGGGAAATGCATATTTATTTAGAAATGTATTTCTTACCTGGGTGTAGTCTTTTTTCAATTGAATGTCATTTTTCAAATTCGCGGGCAGAATTAGGCTTGTGAGGGCGCAAAATGCTAAAGTTTATTGTGTCATTCTTGGCGTATATTCGTTCTTTGTTAAAGGAAGTGTTGATTACATTGGATATGGAGGAAACTAGTCCTCTTGATATTAAAACTTGTAAATGTTTAAATTATGTTTATAAACCTCCTGTGGTTATTCCAGAGGTTTTTCCAGTTCCTGATGCTATTTCTGATATGATTTCAAAGGAATGGAATAAGCCTGGTACTTCTTTTATTCCTTCTTCAAGGTTTAAAAAATTGTATCCTTTGCCAGAAGTTAGATTGGAGTTTTGGGAAAAGATCCCCAAAGTTGATGGGGCTATCTCTACTCTTGCTAAACGTACTACTATTCTTACGGAAGATAGTACTTCTTTTAAAGATCCTTTAGATAGGAAACTTGAATCTTATCTGAGGAAAGCTTATTTATATTCAGGTCATCTTCTTAGGCCTTCAATTTCTTTGACTGATGTTGCGGCTGCTTCAACTTTTTGGTTGGATACTTCAGCGCAGCAAGTATCGGATCATGATATGTCTAGCATTGTTAAGTTGATTCAACATGCTAATAATTTCATTTGTGATGACATTTTTGATATTATCAAAATTGATGTTAAATCTATGTCTTTAGCTATTTTAGCTAGAAGAGCTTTGTGGCTCAAATCTTGGAATGCTGATATGACTTCTAAGTCCAGATTGCTATCTCTTTCTTTCCAAGGTAATACATTATTTGGTTCTCAGTTAGATTCAATAATTTCAACTGTTACTGGGGGGAAGGGAGTTTTTTGCCTCAGGATAAAAAACCTAAGGGTAAATCTAAAGCTTTTAACTGTTTTCGTTCCTTTCGACAAAATAAGATACAGAAACCTAATCCTTCCCCCAAGAAATCTGCTACCAATTGGAAGCCTTCTTCAAATTGTAATAAATCCAAGCCATTTAAGAGATCAAAACCAGCCCCCAGGTCCGCATGAAGGTGCGGCCCTCATTCAAGCTCAGCTGGTAGGGGGCAGATTAAAATTTTTCAAAGATGTTTGGATCAATTCGGTCCAAAATCATTGGATTCAGAGTATTGTCTCTCAGGGGTACAGAATAGGATTCAGAGTAACACCGCCCGTGAGAAGATTTTTTTCTCTCACGCATTCCGGTAAACCCAGTAAAGGCTCAAGCTTTTCTGAAGTGTGTTTCAGACCTGGAGTTATCAGGGGTAATCATGCCAGTTCCATTTCAGGAACAGGGTCTAGGGTTTTATTCAAATCTATTCATTGTCCGAAAGAAAGAAAATTCATTCAGACCAGTTTTGGATCTAAAGATTTTGAATCGATATGTAAGAGTACCAACTTTCAAAATGGTGACTATAAGGACTCTTCTGCCTTTTGTTCAGCAAGGGCATTATATGTCCACAATAGACTTACAGGATGCATATCTTCATGTTCCGATTCATCCAGACCACTATCAGTTCCTGAGATTCTCTTTTCTAGACAAGCATTACCAATTTGTTGCTCTTCCTTTTGGCCTAGCAACAGCTCCAAGAATCTTTTCAAAGGTTCTCGGTGCCCTACTCTCTGTAATCAGAGAGCGGGGTATTGCAGTGTTTCCTTATTTGGACAATATCTTGGTACTCGCTCAGTCTTTACGTTCTGCAGAATCTCACACAAATCAACTAGTGTTCTTTCTTCGAAGACATGGTTGGAGGATCAATTTACCAAAAAGTTCTTTGATTCCTCAGACAAGGGTAACCTTTTTAGGTTTCCAGATAGATTCAGTGTCCATGACTTTGTCTCTAACAGACAAGAGACATTTGAAATTGGTTGCAGCCTGTCGGAACCTTCAGTCTCAGTCATTTCCTTCAATAGCTATGTGCATGGAAGTTTTAGGTCTCATGCAGTGTTCCCTCTAAGGGCAGTTTTGTGAGCAACCCAGCAGTGAAACAGTTAATTAGAGCAATTAGCAAACACTACACAATGCAGACTGCAAGTTGTGGTTCCCTTATTAACTGTTTCACTGCTGGGCCGCTCACAAAACTGCCCTTAGAGGGCACACTGGTCTCATGAATGCAGCATTGGACGCGATCCCCTTTGCTGGTTTTCCTTGAGACCTCTCCAGGTATGCTGAACCAATGGTGCAGGGATTATACAAGGATATCACAATAATTATCCTTAAATCCCAATGTTCGACTTTCTTTGACTTGGTGGTTAGATCACCATCGTATAATTTTAGGGGCCTCTTTCCTCCGTCCAACCTGGACTGTGAACACAACAGATGTGAGTCTTTCAGGTTGGGGAGCTGTTTGGGAATCTCTGACAGCACAAGGAGTTTGGAAATCTCAAGAGGCGAGATTACCAATCAATATTTTTGAACTCTCAGGGCTCTTCAATTTTGGCCTCTGTTGAAGAGAGAACCGTACATTTGTTTTCAGACAGACAATGTCACAACTATGGCATATGTCAATCATCAGGGTGGGATTCACAGTCCTTAAGCTATGAAAGAAGTATCTCAGATATTTGTTTGGGTGGAATCCAGCTCCTATCTAATTTCTGCGGTTCATATCCCAGGTATAGACAATTGGGAAGCGGATGACCTCAGTCATCAGACTTTACATCCGGGAGAATGGTCTCTCCAACCAGATGTGTTTTCTCAAATTGTTCAGATGAGGGGGCTTCCAGAAATAGATATGATGGCATCTCATCTGAACACACAAAAAAAAACTTCCCAGGTACCTGTCCAGGTCCAGGGATCCTCAGATGGAAGCAGTGGATGCATTGACACTACCTTGGTGTTATCAACCTGCTTATATTTTCCCGCCTCTAGTTCTTCTTCCAAGAGTGATCTTCAAGATCATTATGGAGCAATCGTTTGTGCTGCTGGTAGCTCCAGCATGTCCTCACAGGTTTTGGTATGCGGATCTTGTTCAGATGTCCAGTTGCCAACCTTGGCCACTTCCACTAACGCCAGACCTTCTATCTCAAGGTCCGTTTTTCCATCAGAATCTCAAATCATTAAATTTGAAGGTATGGAGATTGAACGCTTAGTGCTTAGTCATAGAGGTTTCTCTGACTCAGTGATTAATACTATGTTGCAGGCTCATAAATCTGTTTCTAGAAAGATTTATTATCGAGTTTGGAAGACATACATTTCATGGTGTTCTCATAAATTCTCTTGGCATTCTTTTAGAATTCCTAGAATTTTACAGTTTCTTCAGGATGGTTTGGATAAAGGTTTGTCTGCAAGTTCCTTGAAAGGACAAATCTCTGCTCTTTCTGTTTTATTTCACAGAAAGATTGCTAAACTTCCTGATATTCACTGTTTTGTACAGGCTTTGGTTCGTATCAAGCCTGTCATTAAATCAATCTCTCCTCCTTGGAGTCTTAATTTAGTTTTGAAAGCTTTACAGGCTCCTTCGTTTGAGCCTATGCATTCTTTGGACATTAAACTACTTTCTTAGAAGGTGTTGTTTCTTTTGGCCATCTCTTCTGCTAGAAGAGTTTCTGAATTATCCACTCTCTCTTGTAAATCTCCTTTTCTGATTTTTCATCAGGATAAGGCGGTTTTGCAGACTTAATTTAAATTCTTACCTAAGGTTGTGAATTCTAACAACATTAATAGAGAAATTGTTCCTTCCTTGTGTCCTAATCTTAATAAACCTTTGGAGAGATCCTTACATTCTTTGGATGTGGTAAGAGCTTTGAAATATTATGTTGAAGCTACTAAAGATTTCAGGAAGACTTCTAGTCTATTTGTTATATTTTCTGGTTCTAGGAAAGGGTAGAAGGCTTCTGCTGTTTCCTTGGCTTCGTGGTTAAAGTTTTTGATTCATCAAGTTTATTTGGAGTCGGGTCAAACCCTTCTCAGAGAATTACAGCTCATTCTACTAGATCAGTCTCTACTTCGTGGGCTTTTAAGAATGAAGCTTCAGTTGATCAGATTTGCATAGCAGCAACTTGTTCTTCTTTGCATATATTTACTAAATTCTACCGTTTTGATGTATTTGCTTCTTCGGAAGCAGTTTTTGGTAGAAAAGTTCTTTAGGCAGCTGTATCAGTTTGATTCTTCTGCTTTTGATTTAAGTTTTTTCTTTCATTTATGAGATTAAACTTATATTTTGGTTTGTGGATTAATTTTTTTCAGCGGAAAATGGCTGTTTTTATTTTGTCCCTCCCTCTCTAGTTCCACATCTTGGGTATTGCTATCCCATACGTCACTAGCTCATGGACTCTTGCCAATATGAAATAAATAAATTTATCAGGTAAGTTATTACATAAATTATGTTTTCCTCATATAGCAGTTTCAGGAATGGGAAAAAATGAAAATGCTAAATAAGCAGAAAAGCAAACAGCATTACCCTCTAGAATATAAAGGGAGCATAAAGGAAGTGGGGTAATATAACCAAAAAAATATTTGTTGCCATGTATGATGCACAATGCAAAGGGAACATTTTTTGCCGCCAAACAACATCCGGAAATGACGCAACTCGCATCATAACATGTGCGACTTCGCTCCAAACAAACTAACGTCAATAAAGACAAAGGAAATTATGAAACTTGCGACACTATAGACGCAAAAATTACGCAATAAATAACAGCATTTTGCACCCTCTCGAGCCTAGATTTGCCCGCAAATTTTAAGTAAAAAACAAGTCAAATTGGAAAAAAGGACTAAACCCCAGGTAAGAATTTTTTTTTTTAAATAACTTCCTTAAACATGATTCTCATACTGAAATTGTTAGACTGCAAAGGAAAATACACATAGACCTGACTCATGGCAAATATAAGTAAATACATATATTTAAAACTTTATATTAATACATTAAACGCCAAACATAGCTGAGAGTGTCTGAAATAATGATACATACTTGCCAAAGACACCCATCCACATATAGCAGACAGCCAAACCAGTACCTAGCAGAGGTAATGGTATAAGAGTATTTCGTCGATCTGAAAAGGGAGGTAGGAGATGAATCCCTACAACCGATAACAGAGAACCCTTGAAAAGATTTCCCATAAGAGAAACCATAAAATCATTAGGCGATACTCTCTTCACGTCCCTCTGGCAAACACTGTACTCTGAGAGGAATAATCAAGGAAAATCAAGCACAAACTTACTTCACCACCTCCATAGGAGGTAAAGTTTGTAAAACTGAAGTGTATGTGTGGTGGGAGGTGTATTTATAGGCATTTGAGGTTTGGGAAACTTTGCCCCCTCCTGGTAGGAATATATATCCCATACGTAACTAGCTCATGGACTCTTGCCATTTACATGAAAGAAACAAAGATAAAATTTAGGTTTTATCCAATAAAAATAAATATGTTATCATGCAATCTACTGATACAATGTTACATTTAAATGATATATTTTTAATGTGTCAAATGATCAAATTTCATACATATAATACATATATTTTTAAAATTCATGTTTATGAATATGAGAGCACTATGATACTGTATATCTTCTTTTTTTGATATACAGAAAACAGCTTGCTCAGTTCATACCATCAGCTAGTGTCAGGCACTATATAGAGTCTCTTCTTTAGATCAGCAAAACTCTGTACATGTCCTTCAGTAGGAAGAAAAAAGCTAAGTGCTCTGCAAGACTGAGCTTTTAATCCCACTCACTTGCCTGAGTCGCTCAGTAATTGCTTCCTCCAAGATATAGTGAGGTGAATTCAGCATTGCTGATTTATACGTTATTAAGAGTGCATCCCAGTCTGGGGGTGAGTATGGTAGATAAAAGTGCTGACAGATATGTACAATGCACCTTCATAGCCCACAGCACCGGCTATTAGAATTAACATGTACACATACATCACCTAGACTGGGGACATAGTCTCATACACCAAAAAACTTCTACAATTGTTTTAGGCACATTTGGGCATTAAAAAAAAAAAAATTACTGTGATCTGCTGTAGCACTCACTTAAGTTATTGGTCACAGTATTGAAGTTCCCTCAGCTCTCCAATCCCTGAAATTGGAGTTTTCTTTGTTTTTTTTTTTTACTAAAATACACACTGCTGTGGCAGCAGGGGTTAACATTGAGGCACCAGAGCAGTGTATCTTCCTGTTCCTGTTCTTCTTCTTCCCACTTGTGCAGTGGCCATTTTTTGCACACAGAAAGCAGTCTCCAGGACCGGTGGAGGGTTAAGTCACTCACGTATTAGAGCTTTCCTCCAAGTTATGTAACCCTTTATGTACTGCAGTATAATACAACTTTAAAATAAGCATTATGGAAACAATTGTATTGCTCTTAAAGTGACAGTACACATTTTCTGGAACACACAAAAGGATTTCAGATCAATTCTGTATTCCCCATATGGGGTTAACTTTCTGTGTGCCTCCATACTGTGTTTTGTGCTCCTATCTATCTATCTATCTATCTATCTATCTATCTATCTATCTATCTATCTATCATCTATCTAACTATCTATCTATCTATCTATCTATATATTTGCTACTATTGTTACTCTCCTTTAGTCACTATGTCAAACTAGTACAGCCCAAGTTTCTGGACAATATGCTGACCCCCTTTCACACTGTCTCAATTATGCTTGCTATGTAAGGATATTTTGATGTATGTACCTGCTCAGCTACGCATGTCTAATCCTAGACAGAGTTATAAAGTGATGCCCCTACAGCATAGTAGTCATGAGTTTACTGCCCATCAGAGTCATCCTCAAGGCAGTTTTTTTAGAACTGTGCTCTAAATTTAAACAGTATATCCGCTCCCCTATTACTCTGTTGATGGCTGTCATGCCTCCCATATAAATACCCTTGCAGAGAAGAGGGGTACACTGGACATCTGAACATTTTTCCTCTAAATTCTGAAGAAGTGGAAGAGGATGTGTCCTTTAATTTTAGGTGTGAGCATATAAACAATCCAATAAGGGAAGTTTTACTGGTATTGGAAGTAGCAATCAGCAAACAAGATTGAGAAATTCTTCAAGACAGCTCCTACACAACCATCTACCTTCCTAGTACCTGATTTTGTTTCTAAAGGAATAGAATAATCTAGGATTTTCCTTTGTTCCTTCCACCAAGTTTAAAAACATGCACCTGCTTTCCTCAAAATTAAAGTGGATGGTGCAATATCCACACTTGCAAGACAGACTACAATCTCTTTAAAAGATAATACCACATACGAGAATCCCATGGACAGAAAACATAAACGCTTTCACAGGCAGTCCTTTCAGCTGGCAGGCTTTATGTGTAGCCAGCTGGTGACAGTTTCCATGGTCTGTTGTGATGACTTCTTGGACCATATAGCTGAAGAAGCCTCTCTGGAAGAGATTCAGGATCGCTTAAAACTGGTGATGACCTCACACTTCTTTATATGTGATGCAGCTGTGACACGTATTAATGCAAAAAGTGCTGCAATTTTTTAAGGGTAAGATTTTGATTGGACTCAGATGCAATTATAGCAACAGCCACTGGAGGTAATGAAGGTAATGATTAAAAGTATAAAGGCAGGATTAGGTCTGCAGAGCGCTACAGGTAAGCGAAAGTGAAAGGCCAAACATTGCCTTTCAGCTCGGAGGGAGAACTCTCTTCCTCTGGCACATTGGAGGCAGAGTCGGAAGGGGACTCTGAGGAGGTCTCAATTAGATTTAAAATGGAGCAACTCAGGCTCCCGCTTAAGAAGGTTTTGCCAACCCTGGGGGTCCCAGTGGCTAAGCCGCCAGAAGTAGGCTGAGCCCAGAGACTGAAGTCAGTGTTCAGGCCTAAGCCTAGGGCTCCAAAGGTATTCCCTGTACCCCTATTATAGCGGAAATCATCTCCAAATCCCTTTAAGAAGTTGTTTCCATTTCCCGCCTCTCACACGGAAGTGTGGAATAGTGTAACTAAGGTTGATGGTGCCATATCCACTTTGGCAAACCACACTACAATCCCGCTAGAGGACAGCACATCCTTTAAGGATCCTCTAGATAGAAAGATTGAGGGATACCTGAGAAGGGTATTACTACAGTCGGGCTCCCTCTTTCAACCGCCAATGGGTATAGCCACCGTGATGGGGGCTACTAAGTTTTGGCTTGATTCCTTAGCAGATCAGATTGCTGTAGAGAATCCCCTGGAGGAGATACAGGAACACATTCACTCTCTGAAGTTGGCGAATGCTTTCTCCAGGGATGCCATCCTTCAAATTATCTGCATCAATGCCAAGAATTCTAGCTTTGCAGTTCTGGCCAGAAGGACCATATGGCTCAAGTCATGGTCAGTGTATAATGTCTCCAAGTCAAGGTTAATATCCCTGTCCTTCAAGGGCAAGTCCCTGTTCGGAACCCGGCTAGATTCGATCATAGCTAATGTCACTGGGGGAAAGGGACAAGAAGGCCAATGCCAAGGGCCGTTTGGCTGGATGTTTTTGTCCCTTTTGTCTGAATAGAAACCAGATGGACCATGGAAGCGCCCAAGAAGGACTCTCCTAGACCTACCTAGAAGCCCACCCAGGGATGGACTAAGAGCAAATAGCCCAAAAAGGCTTCCCAAGACAACAAGTCAGCATGATAGCATTGCCCCCCATCTGGGACCTGGTCACATAGGGGGCAGATTATTTCTGTTTCGCAAGGATTGGGCACAGTGCATCCAGGATCCTTGGATTCTGGACATCGTTTATCAGGGATTCTACTTCATACTTTTTGTTGTCCCCAAGTAAAAGGGCACGTTTCATCCCATTCTTGATCTAAAGGGTCTCAACAGGTTCCGACTTTCAAAATTGAAACAATCAGATCCATCCTTCCCTTGGCTCAGGAGGGTCAGTTCATGATCACTATAGATCTAAAGGATGCATACCTGCATATTCTGATACACAGGGATCACTACAGTTACCTGAGGTTCGCTTTCCTAGACAAGTACTACCAATTTGTTGCGCTTCGTTCTGGACTTGTATGGCACCCAGAGTGTTCACCAAGGTGCTGGGAGCTCTGCTGTCTGTGGTTCGATTGCAGGGTATTGTGGTAGCTCCTTACCTGAATGACATCCTGGTTCAGGCTACAATTTTGCCAGTGGCCCAAGATCACACAGAGAGGTTACTCTCTTGTCCTGGGAAGCACAGGTGGAAGGTCAATCAAAGAAAAGAGCCCCCTCGTCCCGGCTACAAGGGTACATTTTCCGTGAAGGATTATAGACTTAGTCATTATGCACATCTTCCTTACAGATAAGTGCAGAAAGAAGCTGCAGAGGGCATGTTTTCATCTTCAGTCCAATGTTCTGCCTTCAATAGCACAATACATGGAGGTGGTAGGTCTTATGGATGCTATTCAGTTTGCTCATTTCCATCTGAGACCACTACAGTTGTGTATGCTCAGACAATGGAATGGAGATCATACAGATCTGTCTCAGATCATCCAACTGGATGCCCAGACGAGAGTATCAATTGGTGGCTGTCTCCTGTTCCAGAGATGTGTTCCGTCGCCCATCCTGGGGATCGTCACCACAGACATGAATCTGTTAGGCTGAGGCGCTGTATGGGGTCCTCTGAGAGTGAGAGTAATCTACAATGCCCTTCTAGCGTGGCCCCAGCTACCTTCTGTACATTATATCTGATTCCAATCGGACAACATCATGACCATGGTCTACATTTAACCATTAGGGTGGCACACGGAGCTCTCTGGTGATACAGGAGGTGTCCAAGATCCTTCTGTGAGAGACATCAATGTAAAATCTCAGCTATCCACATCCTAGCTATGGAGAATTGGGAAGCGAAAATCCTGAGCAGGAAGACTCTACATTCAGGGGAATGGGCCTTAAATCAGGAGGTGTTTCAGGAGATCACCCTAAGGTGGTGCATTCCAGAGATAGATCTGATGGCTTCCTACTTCTATGCCAAGCTCCCGAGATACGGATCAAGATCCAAAGATCCTTAGGCGCAGCTAGTGGACGCGTCATCTGTTCCGTGGTGTACTTGTTCCCATCGAATGTTCTCTTGCACTGAGTGGTCACACGGATCAAGCAGGAGAGAATTCCAACTATCCTAATAGCCCTTGAGTGGCCATGCAGGACTTGGTATGCAGACCTAGTGACCATGTCATCTGCTCTTACTTGTCTCTATGTCAGGACCTTCTGCCGCAGGGTCCGTTCATTTATCTAGACCTAGATACTCTGAGTCTGACTGCCTGGAGATTGAATGGTTGATCTTGGCCAGAGAGGATTCTCTGACAAGGTGATTGATACCCTTATCCAGGCTAAAACCCCTGTCACCAGTTGCATCTACTACAAGGTCTGGAAATCCACTGGTGTGACTAGCGGGGACTCTCTTTTCGTAGAGTGAAAACTCTGCGTCTCCAACAGTTTCTCCAGGAGGGTCTAGAGAAGGGTTTCAGCTAATTAGCTTACGGGCAGATCTTTGCCCTTTCGGTTCTGTTCCACAAGAAGTTGACTGGTTTGCCAGATATCCAGGCATTTGTTCAGGGCTTTGGCCAGAATTAAACCAATTTTAAAACCTGTTGCTCCCCTTGGAGCCTTAATTTGGTTCTTAAAGTTCTTCATTGGGCTCCATTTAAGCATCTGCATGCTGTTGATATTAAGTTACTCTCTTGGAAAATGGTTTTCATGCTGGCTTTTTCCTCGGCTTGTAGATTGACCTTATCTAATGATCAATCAAGATAAGACTGTTTTTAGGACAAGGGTTAGTTTTCTTCCTAGGGTAGTCAATACCAGCAACATTAACCAGGAGAGTGTGGTTCCTTCTCTTTGTCCCAATCCATCATCCTCTAAGGAGAGGCTTCTGCATAACCTGGAAGTGGTCAGGGTGTTGAAGTTCTACCTTGAGGCTACTAAGGAGTTGCATCAGTCATCTTCCTTATTTTTCCTGTATAGTGGTAAATGCAAGGGGCATTTCTTTCTGGTCTGGTTCGCATGGCCTATGAGAAGGCAGTTCTAGAGCCCCTTCCCGATTTACAGCCCATTCCACTTGTGCGGTTTATACTTCTTGGGCCAAGAATGAGGCCTCAGATGAGCAGATTTGAAAGGCTGCAACATGGTCTTCATTGCACACTTTCAGGAAGTTCTATAGATTTGATATTTTTGCCTTATTGGAGGCTCCTTTTGGGAGAAATGTTCTACAAGTGGTGGTGCCTAGTGCTTAGGACTGCCTTCTCTCCCGAACATTCGTGGACTTCTCAGCTTGGGCATTGGTTTCCTATAGGTTATGTTTCTCATGGACTCTCACTGCCAATAAAAGGAAAATACAAAATATTCTTACCTGATAATTTCATTTTCTTGGTAGTGAGAGTCCATAACCTAGACCTAATGCATTTTATGTAGTGGTGGCAGTCAATCCAGTCATTTGCACCTCTGTACTCCTTGTATGTCTCTTCACTTTTCCTTATCCTTGGCTTGAACTACTGAGAGGGTAGGGGAAGTGGGAGTGATATATAAGCTTTGTTGGTATGTCTTTGCCTCCTCCTGGTGGCAAGGAAAGGTAATTCCCATAGGTTATGAATGTTTCTAATGTTTCTCTCGGACTCTCACTGCCAAGAAGGAAATTAAATTATCAGGTAAGAATATTTTTTATTATTTTGAACCTATGTTTGAATCTTGTTGCATCTCCTTCTATTATGTGTGGGATGCTTCAGTTTTTAAAAACCTATTGTTTTTTTGTCATGATTGTTTGTCAATTTCCCCCATTACTGTCAAACATACCAGAAGTCTGCTTTATGCTATGTTCTTTATGCTCTTTTTTATGTGATTATTGATTTTCTGAACCTTTTGTAACCTGATTTGTTTGTACCATAGCATTATCTGCATACCAGCAAACCTTAAATGGGAGGAACATTTTTTTAATCGGTATCAAATAGCAGAGAACATTCTCATTCTGTGGGCTATCTTTGGGGTCAATCACAATCCTTTAGAAAAACATATCTAATGTTTTTCTACAAAAAACTACCATAAAAGACTATGGTGATAAATCATTTAAGTTTTTTTTAAAGGAATGTGCTCAACCCCTTTGTTTCATTCTAAATTCAGCTACTCCAGAAGTTTTTATAGACCTATAACTGACTTTATAAACTGTACGTTTTCTATTTCCTGGATTATGCCCATTATAGTACTTCTTGCTGTTAATAACACAGTCTGCTGCTTTGATCCACCATCAGCTATGTATCTCAGAAAGTGAAGTGTTTTGTACATTCAGGTCTTGTGTATGTTTTACAACTCTACTTCCTGTAAAATAAAAAAAAACTTCAGTAAACCTATGTGTCTAAAAATAATTTCACTGACACTCATGAAAATCACCATTTGCATTGTCAGCACTTTGCTTCCCAATGCTATGAATACACAGGTTGATAGCCAAGGGTGAATGGAAGCAATAGTCTCACAGTCAATGTCTGTGCATTAAAATTGTGGCATTTTGTAGTCTTTATATGTAATATTGACATTTGTTTTATGATAAGACAGTGATTTTGTTCCATGAAAAGACTTTTTGTAACATCGCACTATCAAATAAATCTAAGACTTATCGTGGGAAATGGTTAATAAAGGGTCTTAATATTCTCATATACACACGCTATATATTTAAATATAAAACTGACAAACAGAGTAAAAATGTTGCTTTTTTCATTTTTTCTATGACCCCTCCAACACTGATATGCCAGGCACATATCTTATTTCTAGCACATGAGCTGTGCAATGTGAGGGTCTAGCGGTTTAGGGGTTAATAGGTTTAATTTAGTAGTTATGATGTGGGGGCTGGCAGTTTAGGGGTTAATAGGTTTATTTAGTGGCGGCGATGTGGGGGCGGAGATTTAGGGGTTAATAGGTTTATTTAGTGATGTTGATGTTGGGGACCGACGGTTTAGGGGTTAATATATTTAAATAGTGTTGGTGGGTGGGTGGCAGATTAGGGATTAATGGGTTTAATATAGTGTTTGCGATGCGGGAGGGTGGCGGTTTAGGGGTTAATAGGTAGTTGTTTATGGGTGTTAGTGTCCTTTGTAACATTTTAGCAATGAATTTTGTGAAACATTTTTGTTACACAAAATCCATAAGTGCTCTCAGATGGTGGAATGGATTGTGTCGGTATAGGCTGTAACGCAATCTTTTTAGCCTGACCGCACAACCTGTAATATGGCGCTAATGAAAACCACGCATTCAAACGTCATTTTTTTGAGTGTCGAATGGACGTTGCATTACAGGCTTAAATGCTTGCGGTATAGCTATACTGCCGCGTCTTGTAATATGCGTTCCTGGCCATTCCAGCATAATGGCCAATTTTTCAGCGTTAAAAGCCGTACCGCAAAACTCGTAATCTAGCCGACATTTATACCAAATGTACCAAAATATTTGTCATGGGGTCTAAAATGTAACAGGAAGCTTTAGAATCTGCAAGTACATTTTTATTACAATATTATTAGAATGTTATCACAAGTTTCTCAATGGCTCACATATGCTCTAGAGCAGTGTTTCCCAACCGCAGTCCTCAAGTACCCCCAACATGCCTGGTTTTCATTATAGCTGAACTAGAGCACAGGTGAAATAATCAGCTGATGGATGAGAGCAGGTTGGTTATTGATCAGCTGATTACTTCACCTGTGCACTGGTCAGCTATAATGAAAACCAGGCCTGTTGGGGGTACTTGAGGACCGCGGTTGGGAAACACTGCTCTAGAGTAAAAGATTGTTGTAGGGTAAAAATGCTGAAAATGTAAAAAGTTCCATAACCTCTAGTGTTAATAACACATAGTATGTGAAATGTAATATAACGTTTCTGGGTATATTTGTAAATGATGTTACTATTCAGTGGATTTTACTGAAATTCTCTTTCTTTGTGCAGGGAGCTGCAGTGTTTTCCTTTTTTATAACAAACTATCTGCCTCTACCATCTTCTAAAATTTAGACCAATTTCCTAATCCCTCAAACTAATGACATTACTTAAAAAACAAACAAAATAAAAAAACTATTGGTCTTTAAAACAAATTGTCTTTTTTTTTACTCTTTTACTAATCATTTATATAGGGATGGCATCATTTAATGCATTATTATTATTAGTAAATGAATGCTGACATTAAGCGCATAGAAACCATGCCTTCATATTTTGTACGAGTAAGCTAAGCAGTCTACTACTGAAATAGAAATATGGCTCATCTCAACAATTTGATTCTGGTGGTAGTATTTTTATGGATACATTTTATTTATTTATTTTAATCCAGGGTAAATAAATTTGAATTTGATACAAGTAAATTAGATGCCACTTTTTTTATAACTCAATATTGGGGGGGGGGAGTTGGTCAATTTATAGTTCTCATTTTGTATTAGTGACATTTGAATTTTTTTTACTGTGAAAATTGGATTTCATCATTATTTCAAGACTCATTTTATTTTATTGTATATGTTTTCTAAGTATAATAAACTTTTCTCTGACAATTGAACAGGATACTGCACATGTTTATAGAAGGAAATCCATTACATGCTCCCCATTTCCAAATAATTTACATATATTGGTTTTCCATCCATTATTTATCAAATTCATTTCTTGTCATTTTTGTAGACCTTCCAAGAGCAGCAATCAGAATTTTAAGCAACATGACATTCCTTTTTGTGAGTTTGTCATACACAGCTGAGAGCGCCATTGTCACCGCTTTTATAACCTTCATTCCCAAGTTCATCGAGTCACAGTTTGGCATCCCAGCATCTAGTGCCAGCATCTACACTGGTAAGATCACATTAAGGGTGCATTTGAGAGATTCCTTGGTTACTGCTTTTGACTTATTAAAATTGTTGTTGTGGTGTTAGATTGGATGTGGTGTTTCATTGTTTTACCATTTATGTTAAACATTTGTGCATTTTCTGTGTATTGGAGTATTTATTCAAAAATAGATTGTAAGCTCCTAAGGGGTAGGGCTCTCAGCTCCTTTATCAGTGTGTTATCTTTTCTTGCTTTTTGTGATGTGTCTAATATATAATTTGTTTTTATTATGTATTGTATAGGGCACTGTATATAAAAATGTTTTGCAGCATCTACATGTTTCATTTTTAAGCATTATAAAAATTGAAATAAAAGTTTTTTAAATTAAATTGAAACTACTACATGGTATCAGTTGTGTACTTCCTACCAATACCTCCTGCTAATGCTCATTGGCTAATAGGTGTTTCCTGTTAATAGGCATTGGCTGGTAAGTGTTTCCTGCTAATGCTTATTGGCTGATAGGTGTTTCCTCTTGATGTTCATTGTTTTATAGGTATTTCCATCTAACCCTTATGAGCCAATAAGCAATTAGTAGGAAGTGTGCAACTTTTACTAGTATGTTATTTTAAATTTAAATATAAATAGCCTTTATGTCACTTTTTTTTTTGGAAAAATTATTGCCTACATGTTTAAATTCAACTCTTTCGTATGAATGACAGAAAAACTGGGTAATGTATCCCTTGGATTTATGCTGCATAGCACTGTATATACTATTTTGGTTCTCTTTAAATAAAGTATATTATTATTATTATCTGTAGTAAAAGATAATGGTCCGCAGTAGATAAACATTAACCTCTTAATTGCCAGAGAGGGCAACACATTGCATAAATTGGTGTCAGACAAGGAGGCCCCAATTCTTATGATTTATAGATTAGCATTTATGTTTTACATTGACTTCACCCTTTGCATTAACAAGAAAATATAACAAATATACACCTAGATTTAGAGTTTTGCGGCCAAAGGGGTGCGTTAGCTACGCGTGTTTTTTTTCTAGCGCTGCTTCTAAACAACGCTGGTATTTAGAGTTCTCTGAAGGGCTGCGTTAGGCTCCAAAAAGGGAGCGTACAGGCATATTTACCGCCACTTCAACTCTCAATACCAGCGTTGCTTACGGTAGCGGCTAGCTGGAAAAACGTGCTCGTGCACGATTCCCCCATAGGAAACAATGGGGCAGTTTAGGCAGAAAAAAACACCTGCAAAAAAGCAGTGTTAAGCTCCTAACGCAGCCCCATTGTTTCCTATAGGGAAACACTTTCTAAGTCTGCACCTAACACCCTAAAATGTACCCCGAGTCTAAACACCCCTAACCTTACACTTATTAACCCCTAATCTGCCGCCCCCGCTATCACTGACTCCTGCATTACACTATTAACCCCTAATCTGCCTCTCCGGACACTGCCACAACCTACATTATACCTATGTACCCCTAATCTGCTGCCCCTAACATTGCCGACACCTACATAATATTTATTAACCCCTAATCTGCCCCCCCAACGTCGCTGTTACCTTACCTACACTTATTAACCCCTAATCTGCCGATCGGACCTCACCGCTACTATAATAAATGTATTAACCCCTAAAGCTAAGTCTAACCCTAACACCCCCCTAAGTTAAATATAATTTTATTCTAACTAAATAAATTAACTCATTAAATAAAGCATTCCTATTTAAAGCTAAATACTTACCTGTAAAATAAACCCTAATATAGCTACAATATAACAAATAATTATATTGTAGCTATTTTAGGATTTATATTTATTTTACAGGCAACTTTGTATTTATTTTAACTAGGTACAATAGCTATTAAATTTTTATTTAAAATAATTACAAAATTACCTGTAAAATAAATCCTAACCTAAGTTACAATTAAACCTAACACTACACTATCAATAAATTAATTAAATAAATTAACTACAATTACATACAATTAAATAAACTAAACTAAATTACAAAAACAAACACTAAATTACAAAAAATAAAAAAAGAATACAAGAATTTTAAGCTAATTACACCTACTCTAAGCCCCCTAATAAAATAACAAAGCCCCCAAAATAAAAAAAATTCCCTACCCTAATCTAAATTAAAAACGTTAACAGCTCTATTACCTTACCAGCCCTTAAAAGGGCTTTTTGTGGGGCATGCCCCAAAGAAATCAGCTCTTTTGCCTGTAAAAAAAAAACACAATACCACCCCCCAACAGTACAACCCACCACCCACATACCCCTACTCTAACCCAAACCCCCCTTAAATAAACCTAACACTACCCCCCTGAAGATCTCCCTACATTCAGCCGTGTTCACCCAGCCGGGCACCGATGGACCAAAAGAAGACATTAGGAGCGGCAGAAGTCTTCATCCTATCCAGGCAGAAGAGGACATCCGGACCGGCAGACATCTTCATCCAAGCGGCATCTTCTATCTTCATCCATCCGACGAGGAGCAACTCCATCTTCAAGACCTCCGGCGCGGAACATCCTTCTTCAACGACGACTACCCGACGAATGAAGGTTCCTTTAAGTGACGTCATCCAAGATGGCGTCCCTCGAATTCCGATTGGCTGATAGGATTCTATCAGCCAATCGGAATTAAGGTAGGAAAAATCTGATCAGCCAGTCAGATTCAAGTTCAATCGGATCGGCTGATACAATCAGCCAATCAGATTGACCTCGCATTCTATTGGCTGATTGGAACAGCCAATAGAATGCAAGCTCAATCTGATTGGCTGATTGGATCAGCCAATCCAATTGAACTTGAATCCTATAAGCCAATCGGAATTCGAGGGACGCCATCTTGGATGACGTCACCTAAAGGAACCTTCATTCATCGGGTAGTCGTCGTTGAAGAAGGATGTTCCGCGCCGGAGTTCTTGAAGATGGAGCCGCTCCTCGTCGGATGGATGAAGATAGAAGATGCCGCTTGGATGAAGATGTCTGCCGGTCCGGATGTCCTCTTCTGGCTGGATAGGATGAAGACTTCTGCCGCTCCGGATGTCTTCTTTTGGTCCATCGGTGCCCGGCTGGGTGAACACGGCTCAAGTTAGGGAAATCTTCAGGGGGGTAGTGTTAGGTTTATTTAAGGGGGGTTTGGGTTAGAGTAGGGGTATGTGGGTGGTGGGTTGTAATGTTGGGGGGTGGTATTGTGTTTTTTTTTACAGGCAAAAGAGCTGATTTCTTTGGGGCATGCCCCGCATAAAGCCCTTTTAAGGGCTGTTAAGGTAATAGAGCTGTTAACTTTTTTAATTTAGATTAGGGTAGGGAATTTTTTTTTATTTTGGGGGGCTTTGTTATTTTATTAGGGGGCTTAGAGTAGGTGTAATTAGCTTAAAATTCTTGTATTCTTTTTTTATTTTTTGTAATTTAGTGTTTGTTTTTTTTGTAATTTAGTTTAGTTTATTTAATTGTATGTAATTGTAGTTAATTTATTTAATTAATTTATTGATAGTGTAGTGTTAGGCTTAATTGTAACTTAGGTTAGGATTTATTTTACAGGTAATTTTGTAATTATTTTAACTAGGTAGCTATTAAATAGTAAATAACTATTTAATAGCTATTGTACCTAGTTAAAATAAATACAAAGTAAAATAAATATAAATCCTAAAATAGCTACAATATAATTATTCGTTATATTGTAGCTATATTAGGGTTTATTTTACAGGTAAGTATTTAGCTTTAAATAGGAATACTTTATTTAATAAGAGTTCATTTATTTTGTTAGAATAAAATTATATTTAACTTAGAGGGTTGTTAGGGTTAGACTTAGCTTTAGGGGTTAATACATTTATTATAGTAGCGGCGAGGTCCGGTAGGCAGATTAGGGGTTAATACTTGAAGTTAGGTGGCGTCGATGTTAGGGAGGGCAGATTAGGGGTTAATACTATTTATTATAGGGTTTGCGAGGCGGGAGTGCGGCGGTTTAGGGGTTAATACATTTATTAGAGTGGCGGCGAGGTCCGGTTGGCAGATTAGGGGTTAATAAGTGTAGTTAAGGTAGCGGCGATGTTGGGCGGGCAGATTAGGGGTTAATAAATATTATGTAGGTGTCGGCGATGTTAGGGGCAGCATATTAGGGGTACATAGGTATAATGTAGGTGGCGGCGATGTGCGGTCGGCAGATTAGGGGTTAAATTTTTTTATTATAGTGGCGGCGATGTGGGGGGCCTCAGTTTAGGGGTACATAGGTAGTTTATGGGTGTTATTGTACTTTAGAGCACAGTAGTTAAGAGCATTATAAACCGGCGTTAGCCCATAAAGCTCTTAACTACTGACTTTTTTCTGCGGCTGGAGTCTTGTCGATAGAGGGTCTAATGCTCACTTCAGCCAAGACTCTAAATACCGCCGTTAGGAAGATCCCATTGAAAAGATTGGATCTGCGGTATGGAAAAGTCGCGGCTTGAAAGTGAGCGTTAGACCCTTTCCTGACTGACTCTAAATACCAGCGGGCGGTAAAAAGCAGCGTTAGGAGCCCTTAACGCTGCTTTTGACGGCTACCGCAGAACTCTAAATCTAGGCGATATTCTCTTTCCACTAAAATACAATTTGCTTTTTTAAAAGTTAATCATTTTATCTCTCCTATTTTTTAGCTTAACATTTTCTTGAAACAGCAAAGGATTTGGTTCTGTATTCTATAAGGGAATGATTAACATTTTTGAAAAGTTATTTTTTATGGTGAAATAACATTAACTAACTGGCTTAGTTTTTTCCTACTTTTTTTAATGAAAGTTAACTAGTGCTAATGTGTTATTAACGCATTCCAAAACAAAAATTACTTTCTTCCTGGAGATGTAAAAAGACTTAACAATATATATATAATAAATTTACATGAAATTTTGGGACCACTTGACACAGATCAAGTGTATATAAAACCAAAGAACACCCCTCCCACTGTGAAAGACCACCACTGAGGTTGCTAAGCAACCAATTATTTTCAAACATCAATTGGAGCCATAGCAACCCATGTTGAATGAAAAATAATATTGCACAATGAAATCAAAATAGTGTATAAGTGCTAAAATATAAAAAAAGGAAAATCGATTGTTATTTATTACCTAAAGCGATCACAACCTTGGCAATAATATTTTTAACCAAGACACTGTTTTAAATATCCTACAAAAATATATTAATGTGCCCCAGAGATAAGTCTCAAAAACTCTTGTATATTCTCTCTCATAATGCCCTTGTTCTAAAAAACGAGTGTGAAAGTTCTCATTTAACACCTAAATTACCAAATGGTTAGGATGCCTGAAAACTTGTTTGTAGTAAACCAAAAAACACAGCTGCTGTGTAGTCTCCTAACTGGGAACGCTCAGGTGATCAGGAAGACTTTGGTTTTACACCAGTTGTTTAACGCTGATTATCACTGCCTTGAGGGGCATATAAACCTAGAGTATTTTTGTATAGACATCTAATTGGGCAATCTAATTTACATAAGCATAAGGACAGTATTATATCTCCGGACTAATATGTGGATGATACCAATATATAGCTAAAAATAATTCCACTGTCTGTGTTACTGTCTATATGAATAGGCGATCTTGCTTTATATTGTAAGGACAGTGGCAGAAATTCTGGCCCTGCAGACCCTGCAATGCTAGGGGGCCGGCAGGAAAGAGGGACCTGCCACCTGTCCAGCTTTTCAGGGCTGGTGGGCCACTGCAAGGCGCATCATCTGCTGGGGAGCAGAAAGCATCTTGCAAGGCCACTAAGCTGCAGACCGTTATTTAAAATGCAGGAATGTAAAGCTTATTAGCCGGCTTATTTTTGGTTTAGAACTTGGGTTATGCTTGCTTATTGGTGGCTAAATGTAGCCACCAATAAGCAAGGGCAATCCAAGGTGCTGAACCTAAAATGGGCTGGCCCCTAAGCTTTATCAATGTAGAAAAATTGATAATAGGAGTAATTTAGAAAGTGTGATAGTGATAATTGTTTACAAATTAATGACAGTGCAATTTGAATGAATCCTCGATTTCCTCAGGTGATGGAAATATTTATCTTTATATTTTAACTCTTTACTGTTTATGTTACATGCATATTGAATTCAATTAGAGCTCAAGCATGAAAAAGAATTAGCTCACCACTTGTAATCTGGGCCTTGATAGGGCAATAAATTGTGAGTTTAATGTCAATCTGAGCCTTGACGGGGGAATAAATTGTGAGTTTAAATTGTAATAGTTTTAATGACTATTAATTCCAAGTCACAACATGTGTGCAATAAATTACTGCATAATGAGTAATTTTATAGTTAATATGTTAAATCTGCAGGCAGTTCAGTGCAATCATAACTGAACATTTAACTGTTTGGACTGCATTTTTAACTATTTAAAAAAAAAATGTGTTTATAAACCTTTGAACTGAGCATGCTGAAGAAATTTAACAATGAAAAAATCCACACAAAGAGCTAGAGATGTGTTACTGTACTGCTTATATTGGTAATATAAGTAATCCATTTAAATGTTACATTGCTGCAATGTTGTAGAAAGGTATAATGAACAAAGTGATACCAGCCAAGAAATGTCACCTCAAAAATTATTTTTCAACAGGTTCAAGGTAAAAAATGCAAAAATCCTTTGAGAAGTAGCTGGGAAAGTATTATCTCACTTATTGCAATACCAGTGGTAAATTGTCACCATGCACCATATAGAGAATGTTTCTGTTGTACAAATCAATATAAAAGGCATCAGATAAACTGGTTATTGAGTGTTTTCAAACAATTTGGAAAAGCTTTGAATTTAAAAAAAACAGGGAAAAGTTGTTCCATGCACTTTACAAGAGGATGCTTTCTGATTGAAATGTACTCTACTTGGATTTTGATTGACCGCTTCTGATCATTTGCTAATTTATCTATTCAAATTCAGTTTTCTCATTACAGAAAGTAGCGGAATTCCCAAGCCAAATGTAGATTTTGTTATGTGTCCTTTTAATGCTTGTATTGGTGATACGAGTAATCCATATACATCTTACATTTTATTGTTTCAATATTGTATTAAGGTGTAAGGATTAAAGTGGTACCAGAGTGATAGTAACATGAAAAATGTTCTTTAATATTTCAATGTGACTGATGATCCACTTTACTGATTGCAAGTGGCCATAAAGCAATTAAAATATTATGAAATGCCTTTGGGCTATGTGCAAAAAAAGAATAAATAAGCTGTTCCATATTGTACATAATGAAATACCATACATTCTAAAAAGTAAAATTATACAAAAACAAAATAAAGAATAAAATATATTCCACTGACTTTATCCTATAATTGTATTACAGCATGATGTATATATGTACCCTCTGTTAATGTTAATATTGTTACTATTGATCATTTTGCCCTTACATCTCAGTGAGTTATAGTAAATCAATGTTTTTTTATTTCATGTATATTGGTTACTAAGCTGGAGAAGACTAAGCTTCTTAATGCAGTGCGTTAAAATATTCTAATGCACTCCGAAAGCTTTTAGTGGTTTTCCCTTTAGAGAAATAAATAATGGGAACATATTTAGTTAATAAATACTGAGTGATTTAGGGACACAAAAGACTACCTATTTATAAATAGCAAAAAATGTGTTATTTTAGGCAAAGAGTTTGCACTGAAAATCTCTTGGCTACATGCAAAGTTATTTCTTAAATGATTATGTTCTGCCGCTCTGCCGTGTTTAATAAAGTTGTCACCTCTAAAAGATAATGGTTCGTCCTTGAGAGTATTTCATCATACTCCAGTTCTTTTCCATTCCATTCTTCAGTTTCATTTCTATTTATACTAAAACTATGTCTGAGAATCCAGCAGGAATAGATTCTGCATTCTGTACCGCAAATACCTCGTAGGAGTGGACATATAACTCTCTTAAAGATAAATAATTTCCAATTAAAGAGTTCATTGAGTTTATTATAGTTGTTTTAAAAAGAGGAGACTGAAGGGAACACAAAACAGAAAAAGTTGTAGAATATGCTAAACATTAAACTTTCATGATTCACATAGAACACTCAATTAAATTAGCATTTTTTGTTCTTTTGGAACCTTTATTGAAGAGCATACCTAGTGCATGTGTATTGAGCGCTATATGTCACAATTTTGCAATAATATCTATAACAATACTATACATTGCTGCAAACACCATTTTAGTGCTCAAAAATGTTTAACATTGTTATCAAACATTGAGTCAACAGTGTTGTATTTTGTTTGAGACATTCTTCTGAGCCTACCTACAAAGTAAAATTACATGCTCCTGTTGAATCATAAAAATGTAATCATTGATTTGCACTGCATTGCAAAAGAGCTGCTTACAGAATAAATGTAATGCACTGAAATGGAAATTCTGGACCGAAACCGAAAATCCAGGATGCACTTGGCTGGAATTCGAAACCGAAAATGTCTTTTTTTTTTAAATTATTTTCAAATATTTTTTTGCATAAATAGACTATTTAATGAACAAATCTAATTGAAAAACTGCAAGCCAATGAAATAAAATAACCACACTTTTATTGAAAGTAACACATTAAAATTGGACAAAAAATATCTTAGAACAATAAAATGCTACATAATAATTTTACCAAGAAAAACAAAAAATGGCAAAAAAAAACAAAAAATGCCATTTTCGGCCATAATGTTTCTGCAACCGAAATTTCAGTGCATCCCTACTTAAGACAATATCAAATATCAATATACTGTATTATTATTTGTTAGTTCTGTGTAACAGAATCAGATTTAACAGGGTTTTTTTTATTAGTTATCCAAATAAAGTATAGTCCTAGAAAACTATTATTATCTTCAAAACAGTAGCTCAAGTAATGAACCCAAACAGCTTCTCTAGGCTAGCATAAAATTTAAAATATGCTTCACAATAATTTTACTGAAAATAACAGGCAAAAAACGTTATTTTTGGCCGAAACGTTTCTGCAGCTGAAATGGTTTATAAATATAGGTGTTTAAATCTGTTAGGCCTAGATTTAGAGTTGGGCGGTAGCCGTCAAAACCAACGTTAGAGGCTCCTAACGCTGGTTTTTACCGCCCGCTGGTATTTGGAGTCAGTCAGGAAAGGGTCTAACGCTCACTTTGCAGCCGCGACTTTTCCATACCGCAGTTCCCCCTACGCCATTTGCGTATCCTATCTTTTTAATGGGATCTTTCTAACGCCGGTATTTAGAGTCGTGGCTGAAGTGAGCGTTAGAAATCTAACGACAAAACTCCAGCTGCAGAAAAAAGTCAGTAGTTAAGAGCTTTCTGGGCTAACGCCGGTTTATAAAGCTCTTAACTACTGTGCTCTAAAGTACACTAACACCCATAAACTACCTATGTACCCCTAAACCGAGGCCCCCCCACATCGCCGGCACTCTATTAAAATTTTTTAACCCCTAATCTGCCGCTCCGTACACCGCCGCCAGCTACGTTATCCCTATGTACCCCTAATCTGCTACCCCTAACATCGCCGACCCCTATATTATATTTATTAACCCCTAATCTGTCGCCCCCGCTATCGCTGACACCTGCATATTTTTTTTAACCCCTAATCTGCCGCTCCGTACACCGCTGCAACCTACATTATCCCTATGTACCCCTAATCTGCTGCCCCTAACACAGCCGACCCCTATATTATATTTATTAACCCCTAATCTGCCGTCCCCAACGTCGCCTCCACCTACCTACAATTATTAACCCCTAATCTGCCGACCGGATCTCACCGCTACTCTAATAAATGTATTAACCCCTAAAGCTAAGTCTAATCCTAACACCCCCCTAAGTTAAATATAATTTTATTCTAACAAAATAAATTAACTCTTATTAAATAAATTATTCCTATTTAAAGCTGAATACTTACCTGTAAAATAAACCCTAATATAGCTACAATATAAATTATAATTATATTGTAGCTATTTTAGGATTAATATTTATTTTACAGGCAACTTTGTATTTATTTTAACCAGGTACAATAGCTATTAAATAGTTAATAACTATTTAATAGCTACCTAGTTAAAATAATTACAAAATTACCTGTAAAATAAATCCTAACCTAAGTTACAATTAAACCTAACACTACACAATCAATAAATTAATTAAATACAATACCTACAATTATCTACAATTAAACCTAACACTACACTATCAATAAATTAATTAAATACAATACCTACAAATAAATACAATTAAATAAACTAACTAAAGTACAAAAAATAAAAAAGAACTAAGTTACAAAAAATAAAAAAATATTTACAAACATTACAAAAATATTACAACAATTTTAAACTAATTACACCTACTCTAAGCCCCCTAATAAAATAAAAAAGCCCCCCAAAATAAAAAAAAATGCCCTACCCTATTCTAAATTAAAAAAATTCAAAGCTCTTTTACCTTACCAGCCCTGAAAAGGGCCCTTTGCGGGGCATGCCCCAAAGAATTCAGCTCTTTTGCCTGTAAAAAAAAACATACAATACCCCCCCAACATTACAACCCACCACCCACATACCCCTAATCTAACCCAAACCCCCCTTAAATAAACCTAACACTAAGCCCCTGAAGATCTCCCTACCTTGTCTTCACCACACCGGGTCCCGATCTGTCCAGAAGAGCCTCCGAAATCTTCATCCAAGCCCAAGCAGGGGCTGAAGAGTGACGTCCATCCTCCGGCTGAAGTCTGGATCCAAGTGGCAAATGAAGAAGTCCATCTTCGGGAAGAAATCTTCATCCTATCCGGGCAGAAGAGGACATCCGGACCGGCAAACATCTTCATCCAAGCCGCATCTTCTATGTTGTTCCATCGGATGACGAGCGGGTAATCTTGAAGACCTCCGGCGCGGATCCATCCTCTTCGTTCGAAGTCCAACTGAAGAATGAAGGTTCCTTTAAGGGACGTCATCCAAGATGGCATCCCTCGAATTCCGATTGGCTGATAGGATTCTATCAGCCAATCGGAATTAAGGTAGGAAAATTCTGATTGGCTGATGGAATCAGCCAATCAGATTCAAGTTCAATCCGATTGGCTGATCCAATCAGCCAATCAGATTGAGCTCGCATTCTATTGGCTGTTCCGATCAGCCAATAGAATGCGAGCTCAATCTGATTGGCTGATCCAATCAGCCAATCGGATTGAACTTGAATCTGATTGGCTGATTCCATCAGCCAATCAGAATTTTCCTACCTTAATTCCGATTGGCTGATAGGATTCTATCAGCCAATCGGAATTAAGGTAGGAAAATTCTGATTGGCTGATGGAATCAGCCAATCAGATTCAAGTTCAATCCGATTGGCTGATCCAATCAGCCAATCAGATTGAGCTCGCATTCTATTGGCTGTTCCGATCAGCCAATAGAATGCGAGCTCAATTTGATTGGCTGATCCAATCAGCCAATCGGATTGAACTTGAATCTGATTGGCTGATTCCATCAGCCAATCAGAATTTTCCTACCTTAATTCCGATTGGCTGATAGAATCCTATCAGCCAATCGGAATTCGAGGGACGCCATCTTGGATGACGTCCCTTAAAGGAACCTTCATTCTTCAGTTGGACGTCGAACGAAGAGGATGGATCCGCGCCGGAGGTCTTCAAGATCAGCCGCTCGTCATCCGATGGAACAACATAGAAGATGCGGCTTGGATGAAGATGTTTGCCGGTCCGGATGTCCTCTTCTGCCCGGATAGGATGAAGATTTCTTCCCGAAGATGGACTTCTTCATTTGCCGCTTGGATCCAGACTTCAGCCGGAGGATGGACGTCACTCTTCAGCCCCTGCTTGGGCTTGGATGAAGATTTCGGAGGCTCTTCTGGACCTGGTTAAAATAAATACAAAGTTGCCTGTAAAATAAATATTAATCCTAAAATAGCTACAATATAATTATAATTTATATTGTAGCTATATTAGGGTTTATTTTATAGGTAAGTATTTAGCTTTAAATAGGAATCATTTATTTAATAAGAGTTAATTTATTTAGTTAGATTTAAATTATATTTAATTTTGGGGGGTGTTAGTGTTAGGGTTAGATTTAGCTTTAGGGGTTAATCCATTTATTATAGTAGCGGTGTGGTCCGGTCGGCAGATTAGGGGTTAATAATTGTAGGTAGGTGGAGGCGATGTTGGGGGCGGCAGATTAGGGGTTAATAAATATAATATAGGGGTCGGCGGTGTTAGGGGCAGCAGATTAGGGGTACATAGGTATAATGTAGGTTGCAGCGGTGTACGGAGCGGCAGATTAGGGGTTAATAATAATATGCAGGGGTCAGCGATAGCGGGGGCAGCATATTAGGGGTTAATAAATATAATATAGGGGTCGGCGGTGTTAGGGGCAGCAGATTAGGGGTACATAGGGATAACGTAGGTTGCAGCGGTGTATGGAGCGGCAGATTAGGGGTTAATAATATAATGCAGGTGTCAGCGATAGCGGGAGCGGCAGATTAGGGATTAATAAGTGTAAGGTTAGGGGTGTTTAGACTCGGGGTTCATGTTAGGGTGTTAGGTGCAGACTTAGGAAGTGTTTCCCCATAGGAAACAATTGGGCTGCGTTAGGAGCTGAACGCTGCTTTTTTGCAGGTTTTTTTTCAGCTCAAACAGCCCCATTGTTTTCTATGGGGGAATCGCGCACAAGCACATTTTTGAAGCTTGCCGCGTCCGTAAGCACCGCTGGAATTTAGAGTTGCAGTGGCGGTAAATATGCTCTACGCTCCCTTTTTGGAGCCTAACGCAGCCCTTCTGTGAACTCTAAATACCAGCGGTATTTAAAAGGTGCGGGGGGGGAAAAAAGCATGCGTAGCTAACGCACCCCTTTGGCCGCAGAACTCTAAATCTAGCCGTTATTTTCTTACCACAATTTGCATTGTTTGCTCAGAATATTTCATGGACATAATGATAATCTAAAGTCGCTTGCATATATCAGACTTATCTCCTTTGCCAGGTAGAGACAGCTATAAATGAGCTCTTGCTCATATCAAGCAATAATTGTGTAGCTAGTTGCAGGGTCACAGTTCTAAAGACTTGAGTATGCACTATAGCCTCACAAAAACAGTGGGAAAAGAAAACATTTTTTAGGTAAATCACAGGATAAATAATCAAAGAAAATTATAATACATATTTAAAATGTGATTTAAAGATCATTAAATACAGTAGAATTGTATAATAAACACAAGCATAATAAAAACACAATGCAATAGCATTTATATTGAATTTTAAATCAGCAGTAGATTTTTCTCCAACATAGGTGTGTCCGGTCCACGGCGTCATCCTTACTTGTGGGATATTCTCTTCCCCAACAGGAAATGGCAAAGAGCCCAGCAAAGCTGGTCACATGATCCCTCCTAGGCTCCGCCTACCCCAGTCATTCTCTTTGCCGTTGTACAGGCAACATCTCCACGGAGATGGCTTAGAGTTTTTTAGTGTTTAACTGTAGTTTTTATTATTCAATCAAGAGTTTGTTATTTTGAAATAGTGCTGGTATGTACTATTTACTCAGAAACAGAAAAGAGATGAAGATTTCTGTTTGTATGAGGAAAATGATTTTAGCAACCGTCACTAAAATCCATGGCTGTTCCACACAGGACTGTTGAGAGCAATTAACTTCAGTTGGGGGAACAGTGTGCAGTCTCTTGCTGCTTGAGGTATGACACATTCTAACAAGACGATGTAATGCTGGAAGCTGTCATTTTCCCTATGGGATCCGGTAAGCCATGTTTATTACGATCGTAAATAAGGGCTTCACAAGGGCTTATTAAAACTGTAGACTTTTTCTGGGCTAAATCGATTCATTATTAACACATATTTAGCCTTGAGGAATCATTTTATCTGGGTATTTTGATATAATAATATCGGCAGGCACTGTTTTAGACACCTTATTCTTTAGGGGCTTTCCCAAAGCATAAGCAGAGCCTCATTTTCGCGCCGGTGTTGCGCACTTGTTTTTGAGAGGCATGGCATGCAGTCGCATGTGAGAGGAGCTCTGATACTTAGAAAAGACTTTCTGAAGGCGTCATTTGGTATCGTATTCCCCTTTGGGCTTGGTTGGGTCTCAGCAAAGCAGATACCAGGGACTGTAAAGGGGTTAAAGTTCAAAACGGCTCCGGTTCCGTTATTTTAAGGGTTAAAGCTTCCAAATTTGGTGTGCAATACTTTTAAGGCTTTAAGACACTGTGGTGAAAATTTGGTGAATTTTGAACAATTCCTTCATGTTTTTTCGCAATTGCAGTAATAAAGTGTGTTCAGTTTAAAATTTAAAGTGACAGTAACGGTTTTATTTTAAAACGTTTTTTGTACTTTGTTATCAAGTTTATGCCTGTTTAACATGTCTGAACTACCAGATAGACTGTGTTCTGAATGTGGGGAAGCCAGAATTCCTATTCATTTAAATAAATGTGATTTATGTGATAATGACAATGATGCCCAAGATGATTCCTCAAGTGAGGGGAGTAAGCATGGTACTGCATCATTCCCTCCTTCGTCTACACGAGTCTTGCCCACTCAGGAGGCCCCTAGTACATCTAGCGCGCCAATACTCCTTACTATGCAACAATTAACGGCTGTAATGGATAATTCTGTCAAAAACATTTTAGCCAAAATGAACACTTATCAGCGTAAGCGCGGCTGCTCTGTTTTAGATACTGAAGAGCATGACGACGCTGATAATAATATTTCTGAAGGGCCCCTAACCCAGTCTGATGGGGCCAGGGAGGTTTTGTCTGAGGGAGAAATTACTGATTCAGGGAACATTTCTCAACAGGCTGAACCTGATGTGATTGCATTTAAATTTAAGTTGGAACATCTCCGCATTCTGCTTAAGGAGGTATTATCCACTCTGGATGATTGTGACAAGTTGGTCATCCCAGAGAAACTATGTAAAATGGACAAGTTCCTAGAGGTGCCGGGGCTCCCAGAAGCTTTTCCTATACCCAAGCGGGTGGCGGACATTGTTAATAAAGAATGGGAAAGGCCCGGTATTCCTTTCGTCCCTCCCCCCATATTTAAAAAATTGTTTCCTATGGTCGACCCCAGAAAGGACTTATGGCAGACAGTCCCCAAGGTCGAGGGAGCGGTTTCCACTTTAAACAAACGCACCACTATACCCATAGAGGATAGTTGTGCTTTCAAAGATCCTATGGATAAAAAATTAGAAGGTTTGCTTAAAAAGAGGTTTGTTCAGCAAGGTTACCTTCTACAACCAATTTCATGCATTGTCCCTGTCGCTACAGCCGCATGTTTCTGGTTCGATGATCTGATAAGAGCGGTCGATAGTGATTCTCCTCCTTTGGAGGAGATTATGGACAGAATCAATGCTCTCAAATTGGCTAATTCTTTCACCCTAGACGCCACTTTGCAATTGGCTAGGTTAGCGGCTAAGAATTCTGGGTTTGCTATTGTGGCGCGCAGAGCGCTTTGGTTGAAATCTTGGTCGGCTGATGCGTCTTCCAAGAACAAGCTACTTAACATTCCTTTCAAGGGGAAAACGCTGTTTGGCCCTGACTTGAAAGAGATTATCTCTGATATCACTGGGGGTAAGGGCCACGCCCTTCCTCAGGATCGGCCTTTCAAGGCAAAAAATAAACCTAATTTTCGTCCCTTTCGTAGAAACGGACCAGCCCAAGGTGCTACGTCCTCTAAGCAAGAGGGTAATACTTCTCAAGCCAAGCCAGCTTGGAGACCAATGCAAGGCTGGAACAAGGGAAAGCAGGCCAAGAAACCTGCCACTGCTACCAAGACAGCATGAAATGTTGGCCCCCGATCCGGGACCGGATCTGGTGGGGGGCAGACTCTCTCTCTTCGCTCAGGCTTGGGCAAGAGATGTTCTGGATCCTTGGGCGCTAGAAATAGTCTCCCAAGGTTATCTTCTGGAATTCAAGGGACTTCCCCCAAGGGGGAGGTTCCACAGGTCTCAGTTGTCTTCAGACCACATAAAAAGACAGGCATTCTTACATTGTGTAGAAGACCTGTTAAAAATGGGAGTGATTCATCCTGTTCCATTAAGAGAACAAGGGATGGGGTTCTACTCCAATCTGTTTATAGTTCCCAAAAAAGAGGGAACGTTCAGACCAATCTTAGATCTCAAGATCTTAAACAAGTTTCTCAAGGTTCCATCGTTCAAGATGGAAACCATTCGAACTATTCTTCCTTCCATCCAGGAAGGTCAATTCATGACCACGGTGGATTTAAAGGATGCGTATCTACATATTCCTATCCACAAGGAACATCATCGGTTCCTAAGGTTCGCATTCCTGGACAAACATTACCAGTTCGTGGCGCTTCCTTTCGGATTAGCCACTGCTCCAAGGATTTTCACAAAGGTACTAGGGTCCCTTCTAGCTGTGCTAAGACCAAGGGGCATTGCTGTAGTACCTTACTTGGACGACATTCTGATTCAAGCGTCGTCCCTTCCTCAAGCAAAGGCTCACACGGACATTGTCCTGGCCTTTCTCAGATCTCACGGATGGAAAGTGAACGTGGAAAAGAGTTCTCTATCCCCGTCAACAAGGGTTCCCTTCTTGGGAACAATAATAGACTCCTTAGAAATGAGGATTTTTCTGACAGAGGCCAGAAAAACAAAGCTTCTAGACTCTTGTCGGATACTTCATTCCGTTCCTCTTCCTTCCATAGCTCAGTGCATGGAAGTGATCGGGTTGATGGTAGCGGCAATGGACATAGTTCCTTTTGCGCGCATTCATCTAAGACCATTACAACTGTGCATGCTCAGTCAGTGGAATGGGGACTATACAGACTTGTCTCCGAAGATACAAGTAAATCAGAGGACCAGAGACTCACTCCGTTGGTGGCTGTCCCTGGACAACCTGTCACAAGGGATGACATTCCGCAGACCAGAGTGGGTCATTGTCACGACCGACGCCAGTCTGATGGGCTGGGGCGCGGTCTGGGGATCCCTGAAAGCTCAGGGTCTTTGGTCTCGGGAAGAATCTCTTCTACCGATAAATATTCTGGAACTGAGAGCGATATTCAATGCTCTCAAGGCTTGGCCTCAGCTAGCGAGGGCCAAGTTCATACGGTTTCAATCAGACAACATGACAACTGTTGCGTACATCAACCATCAGGGGGGAACAAGGAGTTCCCTAGCGATGGAAGAAGTGACCAAAATCATTCTATGGGCGGAGTCTCACTCCTGCCACCTGTCTGCTATCCACATCCCAGGAGTGGAAAATTGGGAAGCGGATTTTCTGAGTCGTCAGACATTGCATCCGGGGGAGTGGGAACTCCATCCGGAAATCTTTGCCCAAGTCACTCAGCTGTGGGGCATTCCAGACATGGATCTGATGGCCTCTCGTCAGAACTTCAAAGTTCCTTGCTACGGGTCCAGATCCAGGGATCCCAAGGCGGCTCTAGTGGATGCACTAGTAGCACCTTGGACCTTCAAACTAGCTTATGTGTTCCCGCCGTTTCCTCTCATCCCCAGGCTGGTAGCCAGGATCAATCTGGAGAGGGCGTCGGTGATCTTGATAGCTCCTGCGTGGCCACGCAGGACTTGGTATGCAGATCTGGTGAATATGTCATCGGCTCCACCTTGGAAGCTACCTTTGAGACGAGACCTTCTTGTTCAGGGTCCGTTCGAACATCCGAATCTGGTTTCACTCCAGCTGACTGCTTGGAGATTGAACGCTTGATTTTATCGAAGCGAGGGTTCTCAGCTTCTGTTATTGATACTCTTGTTCAGGCCAGAAAGCCTGTAACTAGAAAGATTTACCACAAAATTTGGAAAAAATATATCTGTTGGTGTGAATCTAAAGGATTCTCTTGGGACAAGGTTAAGATTCCTAGGATTCTATCCTTCCTTCAAGAAGGATTGGAAAAAGGATTATCTGCAAGTTCCCTGAAGGGACAGATTTCTGCCTTGTCGGTGTTACTTCACAAAAAACTGGCTGCTGTGCCAGATGTTCAAGCCTTTGTTCAGGCTCTGGTTAGAATTAAGCCTGTTTACAAACCTTTGACTCCTCCTTGGAGTCTCAATTTAGTTCTTTCAGTTCTTCAGGGGGTTCCGTTTGAACCCTTGCATTCCGTTGATATTAAGTTATTATCTTGGAAAGTTTTGTTTTTAGTTGCAATTTCTTCTGCTAGAAGAGTTTCAGAATTATCTGCTCTGCAGTGTTCTCCTCCTTATCTGGTGTTCCATGCAGATAAGGTGGTTTTACGTACTAAACCTGGTTTTCTTCCAAAAGTTGTTTCTAACAAAAACATTAACCAGGAGATTATCGTACCTTCTCTGTGTCCGAAACCAGTTTCAAAGAAGGAACGTTTGTTGCACAATTTGGATGTTGTTCGCGCTCTAAAATTCTATTTAGATGCTACAAAGGATTTTAGACAAACATCTTCCTTGTTTGTTGTTTATTCTGGTAAAAGGAGAGGTCAAAAAGCAACTTCTACCTCTCTCTCTTTTTGGATTAAAAGCATCATCAGATTGGCTTACGAGACTGCCGGACGGCAGCCTCCCGAAAGAATCACAGCTCATTCCACTAGGGCTGTGGCTTCCACATGGGCCTTCAAGAACGAGGCTTCTGTTGATCAGATATGTAGGGCAGCGACTTGGTCTTCACTGCACACTTTTACCAAATTTTACAAGTTTGATACTTTTGCTTCTTCTGAGGCTATTTTTGGGAGAAAGGTTTTGCAAGCCGTGGTGCCTTCCATTTAGGTGACCTGATTTGCTCCCTCCCTTCATCCGTGTCCTAAAGCTTTGGTATTGGTTCCCACAAGTAAGGATGACGCCGTGGACCGGCACACCTATGTTGGAGAAAACAGAATTTATGTTTACCTGATAAATTACTTTCTCCAACGGTGTGTCCGGTCCACGGCCCGCCCTGGTTTTTTTAATCAGGTCTGATAATTTATTTTCTTTAACTACAGTCACCACGGTACCATATGGTTTCTCCTATGCAAATATTCCTCCTTAACGTCGGTCGAATGACTGGGGTAGGCGGAGCCTAGGAGGGATCATGTGACCAGCTTTGCTGGGCTCTTTGCCATTTCCTGTTGGGGAAGAGAATATCCCACAAGTAAGGATGACGCCGTGGACCGGACACACCGTTGGAGAAAGTAATTTATCAGGTAAACATAAATTCTGTTTTTTCTCACAAATGTAAAAATTTACTTCAATTTGCCACCTTGTCCCCTGTATCATGTGACAGATTCATATGTATACACTGTGAACTCTTGCTGATGCCTCAGACAGTTTATTACTTTCCCTACAGAATGCAAAAAATATACCAAATGATAATGTAATTATGGTAATCATACTTGCAGTTACACATCAGGAACCCTCCCTGCAGCCATTATCTCATCTAAACATTAAGGCCTAGATTTGGAGTTTGGCGGTAGATGGGCTGTTAACGCTCCGCGGGCTTTTTTCTGGCCGCACCATAAATTTAACTCTGGTATCGAGAGTTCAAACAAATGCTGCGTTAGGCTCCAAAAAAGGAGCGTAGAGCATTTTTACCGCAAATGCAACTCTCGATACCAGAGTTGCTTACGGACGCGGCCAGCCTCAAAAACGTGCTCGTGCACGATTCCCCCATAGGAAACAATGGGGCTGTTTGAGCTGAAAAAAAACCTAACACCTGCAAAAAAGCAGCGTTTAGCTCCTAACGCAGCCCCATTGTTTCCTATGGGGAAACACTTCCTACGTCTGCACCTAACACCCTAACATGTACCCCGAGTCTAAACACCCCTACCCTTACACTTATTAACCCCTAATCTGCCGCCCCCCGCTATCGCTGACCCCTGCATATTTTTTTTAACCCCTAATCTGCCGCTCCGTAAACCGCCGCAACCTACGTTATCCCTATGTACCCCTAATCTGCTGCCCCTAACACCGCCGACCCCTAGATTATATTTATTAACCCCTAATCTGCCCCCCACAACGTCGCCGACACCTGCCTACGTCGCCGACACCTGCCTACACGTATTAACCCCTAATCTGCCGAGCGGACCTGAGCGCTACTATAATAAAGTTATTAACCCCTAATCCGCCTCACTAACCCTATCATAAATAGTATTAACCCCTAATCTGCCCTCCCTAACATCGCCGACACCTAACTTCAATTATTAACCCCTAATCTGCCGACCGGAGCTCACCGCTATTCTAATAAATGTATTAACCCCTAAAGCTAAGTCTAACCCTAACACTAACACCCCCCTAAATTAAATATAATTTAAATCTAACGAAATAAATTAACTCTTATTAAATAAATGATTCCTATTTAAAGCTAAATACTTACCTGTAAAATAAATCCTAATATAGCTACAATATAAATTATAATTATATTATAGCTATTTTAGGATTAATATTTATTTTACAGGCAACTTTGTAATTATTTTAACCAGGTACAATAGCTATTAAATAGTTAAGAACTATTTAATAGTTACCTAGTTAAAATAATAACAAATTTACCTGTAAAATAAATCCTAACCTAAGATATAATTAAACCTAACACTACCCTATCAATAAATTAATTAAATAAACTACCTACAATTACCTACAATTAACCTAACACTACACTATCAATAAATTAATTAAACACAATTCCTACAAATAAATACAATTAAATAAACTAGCTAAAGTACAAAAAATAAAAAAGAACTAAGTTACAAAAAATAAAAAAATATTTACAAACATAAGAAAAATATTACAACAATTTTAAACTAATTACACCTACTCTAAGCCCCCTAATAAAATAACAAAGCCCCCCAAAATAAAAAATTCCCTACCCTATTCTAAATTAAAAAAGTTAAAAGCTCTTTTACCTTACCAGCCCTGAACAGGGCCCTTTGCGGGGCATGCCCCAAGAATTTCAGCTCTTTTGCCTGTAAAAGAATAAATACAATACCCCCCCCCCCAACATTACAACCCACCACCCACATACCCCTAATCTAACCCAAACCCCCCTTAAATAAACCTAACACTAAGCCCCTGAAGATCTTCCTACCTTGTCTTCACCATCCAGGTTCACCGATCCGTCCTGAAGAGCTCCTCCGATGTCCTGATCCAAGCCCAAGCGGGGGGCTGAAGAGGTCCATGATCCGGTCAAAGTCTTCATCCAAGCGGGGCAGAAGAGGATCTTCCATCCGATTGAAGTCATCATCCAGGCGGCATCTTCTATGGTCTTCCATCCGGAGCGAAGCGGCAGGATCCTGAAGACCTCCAGCGTGGAACATCCATCCGGACCGACGACTGAACGACGAATGACTGTTCCTTTAAGGGACGTCATCCAAGATGGCGTCCCTCGAATTCCGATTGGCTGATAGGATTCTATCAGCCAATCGGAATTAAGGTAGGAATTTTCTGATTGGCTGATGGAATCAGCCAATCAGAATCTAGTTCAATCCGATTGGCTGATCCAATAAGCCAATCAGATTGAGCTTGCATTCTATTGGCTGATCGGAACAGCCAATAGAATGCGAGCTCAATCTGATTGGCTGATTGGATCAGCCAATCGGATTGAACTTGATTCTGATTGGCTGATTCCATCAGCCAATCAGAAAATTCCTACCTTAATTCCGATTGGCTGATAGAATCCTATCAGCCAATCGGAATTCGAGGGACGCCATCTTGGATGACGTCCCTTAAAGGAACAGTCATTCGTCGTTCAGTCGTCGGTCCGGATGGATGTTCCGCGCTGGAGGTCTTCAGGATCCTGCCGCTTCGCTCCGGATGGAAGACCATAGAAGATGCCGCCTGGATGATGACTTCAATCGGATGGAAGATCCTCTTCTGCCCCGCTTGGATGAAGACTTTGACCGGATCATGGACCTCTTCAGCCCCCCGCTTGGGCTTGGATCAGGACATCGGAGGAGCTCTTCAGGACGGATCGGTGAACCTGGATGGTGAAGACAAGGTAGGAAGATCTTCAGGGGCTTAGTGTTAGGTTTATTTAAGGGGGGTTTGGGTTAGATTAGGGGTATGTGGGTGGTGGGTTGTAATGTTGGGGGGGGGGGGGGTATTGTATTTATTCTTTTACAGGCAAAAGAGCTGAAATTCTTGGGGCATGCCCCGCAAAGGGCCCTGTTCAGGGCTGGTAAGGTAAAAGAGCTTTTAACTTTTTTAATTTAGAATAGGGTAGGGAATTTTTTATTTTGGGGGGCTTTGTTATTTTATTAGGGGGCTTAGAGTAGGTGTAATTAGTTTAAAATTGTTGTAATATTTTTCTTATGTTTGTAAATATTTTTTTATTTTTTGTAACTTAGTTCTTTTTTTTTTTTGTACTTTAGCTAGTTTATTTAATTGTATTTATTTGTAGGAATTGTGTTTAATTAATTTATTGATAGTGTAGTGTTAGGTTAATTGTAGGTAATTGTAGGTAGTTTATTTAATTAATTTATTGATAGGGTAGTGTTAGGTTTAATTATATCTTAGGTTAGGATTTATTTTACAGGTAAATTTGTTATTATTTTAACTAGGTAACTATTAAATAGTTCTTAACTATTTAAAAGCTATTGTACCTGGTTAAAATAATTACAAAGTTGCCTGTAAAATAAATATTAATCCTAAAATAGCTATAATATAATTATAATTTATATTGTAGCTATATTAGGATTTATTTTACAGGTAAGTATTTAGCTTTAAATAGGAATCATTTATTTAATAAGAGTTAATTTATTTCGTTAGATTTAAATTATATTTAATTTAGGGGGGTGTTAGTGTTAGGGTTAGACTTAGCTTTAGGGGTTAATACATTTATTAGAATAGCGGTGAGCTCCGGTCGGCAGATTAGGGGTTAATAATTGAAGTTAGGTGTCGGCGATGTTAGGGAGGGCAGATTAGGGGTTAATACTATTTATGATAGGGTTAGTGAGGCGGATTAGGGGTTAATAACTTTATTATAGTAGCGCTCAGGTCCGCTCGGCAGATTAGGGGTTAATAAGTGTAGGCAGGTGTCGGCGACGTTGAAGGGGGGAGATTAGGGGTTAATAAATATAATATAGGGGTCGGCGGTGTTAGGGGCAGCAGATTAGGGGTACATAGGGATAACGTAGGTGGCGGCGCTTTGCGGTCGGAAGATTAGGGGTTAATTATTTTAAGTAGCTGGCGGCGACGTTGTGGGGGGCAGGTTAGGGGTTAATAAATGTAATACAGGGGTCGGCGGGGTTAGGGGCAGCAGATTAGGGGTACGTAAGTATAACGTAGGTGGCGGTCGGCAGATTAGGGGTTAAAAAAATTTAATCGAGTGGCGGCGATGTGGGGGGAGCTCGGTTTAGGGGTACATAGGTAGTTTATGGGTGTTAGTGTACTTTAGGGTACAGTAGTTAAGAGCTTTATGAACCGGCGTTAGCCCAGAAAGCTCTTAACTCCTGCTATTTTCAGGCGGCTGGAGTTTTGTCGTTAGAGCTCTAACGCTCACTTCAGAAACGACTCTAAATACCGGCGTTAGGAAGATCCCATTGAAAAGATAGGATACGCAAATGGCGTAGGGGGATCTGCGGTATGGAAAAGTCGCGGCTGAAAAGTGAGCGTTAGACCCTTTAATCACTGACTCCAAATACCAGCGGGCGGCCAAAACCAGCGTTAGGAGCCTCTAACGCTGGTTTTGACGGCTACCGCCGAACTCTAAATCTAGGCCTAAGATAATACAATTCTTCATCAGATCAATCAAAATTAAACTATCATGATTCAGCCAGAGCATGCAATGTTAAGAAATACTTTCCAATTTACTTTCATTGTCCAATTTACTTCGCTCTCTTAGTATACTTTGCTAAAGAGCATATCTACATATGTACATGCATATGCACGTGCCTTGAGCACTATATTGAAGCATACCTAAAGAACAAAGGGAATTTGATAATGGAAGTAAAAGTTATATTAAATTGCATGCTCTATCTGAATCATTACTTTCACATCCCTTTAAGTTAGCCAGATGCAGTAGATGTTTAAATGTCTCTTTAAAGGTATAAAACAATTTAAAGGCCCATAGCAGTCAAAACATTACATGCTCTTATCCATTAGACCCTGGCTATCGACCCTGCTCTACTGTGTTTTAACCCCCGCAAAGGAATTAAACACACAGGAGAAGTGCTGCCACTGGTTCAGAACGGAACCAGAAACATCCAACCAACAACGCTAGTTGTGCATCTTCGTAGTGGGTCCCCTTTGTTAAACACACAGCTGAGCAGGGTTGATAGTCGTACAATGACATGCTATAATCCATTAGAGCGTGTCATTTTACAACTATCGACCCTGTTATTATGACTATTATGGCCTTTAAAAAATCTTTCATTTGCCCTATATTTTTTGTTTCTGGCATGTTTGCGCTTAACAAACATTAGCTTTGTCATCTATAACAGTGATGGCCAACTTCCTAACACATGGCGCTGCAGATCTATATTTTAGAGGCCTTAAGGGCCACATGTGCAGTTTTGGCTGTTAACTCCTTGATCCCTTAACAACCGCGACATACCATGTACACTGACAGTCATTTAGGGTTTTCTTGTTTATAATAGAACGGGTCCCACCGCAAGCGGCAGGACCGCACTATTATACTCTCCCTCCTCCCTACTTGTCATCAGAAATAGCACAATCCCCATAGAAAGACCAGGGACGTACAAGGTACATTGCTGGTCCTTAAGGGGTTAACCTCGCAAGACGACACATGGTGATCATCTGCTTAAAGGGACAGTAAAGTTATAATTAGACATTCATGATTTAGACTGACATACAATTTTAAACAACTTATTAAATTATATCCAAATTATTTATATTATTTAATTTGCTTCCTTCTCTTGATATCCTTTGCTTAAAGGTTTTCCTAGGTGAGCTAATAAGCAGCAAATAGCCTACGTTCTACCTGCTGATTGGTGGCTGCATATATATACCGATTGTCATTGGCTCGCCCATGTGTTCAGTTAGAAACCAGTAGTGCATTGCTGAATGAAACAAATTAGGTAAAATAAGTAAACTAGAAAGTTGTTTAAAATTGTATTCTCTATCTGAATCATGAAATAAAATTTTGTGGTTTCATGTCCCTTTAATGTCTTAAGTGTGGATGACAACCACATGTTGTCTTACACATGAATTTCTCCTGGTGAGAAATCCATGAATGCTGGTGACGTTACCACACCCATACGTAGGGCTGTGACCTGGCTATGGAAGCTTGGAAGTAATTGGCAGCTCCATAACTTAATGGAGCTGGATAGGGGGTAATTATTTAAACCCCTCAATCTCAGCTCCCTTAAGTGCTATAAACCCCCAAGACCCACCGAGTGAAAGGCAATCACCTAGTGAGTGTCTCCGGGGTTAAATGCCAAACCATACATGCATGAAAAAATCCCCATACTTCCTCACATTCTGTTTGCAGGCTAGGGGTCTCTAGGGGTTGCAGGACACCCTTATAATATTAGTTTTGATAAACATGCATCAATTTAGTTATTATTGAGAAAGCAAATATTTCATTGATATGTTCCAATCTTACAACGTTTTCTTCTTCTTACTTTCCTGGGATATTTTGTGTAAATAAATTACAAATAGATCACTAACAGGGATTTTTATTAAGTGTCACAATTATTATTAATATTCTATATATAAAAAAAATTAAAGTTTGAATGCTTATATATAGAGCAATGAAAAAATAATATTTTATTTTTTTATCTCCCTTTTAAATTTCCTTTAATGTTACCAAATAATTCACTGTTTTCTAGGTCTGATAATTGTCCCAAGTGCTGGTGTTGGTATTGTCTTAGGTGGTTATATAATCAAGAAGCTGAAACTTGGTGCTAGAGAATCTGCAAAGTTAGCCATGATCTGCTGTGGCGTATCACTCTTGTGCTTTTCAACACTTTTCATCGTTGGATGTGAAAGTATTAATCTTGGTGGTATTAACATACCATACACCACTGGGTGAGTAATAGAACATGCTGTACAATAAGACATAATGAATTGGGACTGTTGTTTTCAACAGTATGCGCTAACAATATTGCCTTTCATTTTAGATAAGTGCTGTGTCCAAAATATTTTGTCTGTACAATGTTATAAAAACAGAGCTCAAATGTGAGTGTGATTGCATGAGTGCACTTGAACAAATAAAAAGCAGAAAATATCAATTACAAATACGCACTTTTCACAAATTTTTCTAACTATAATCTTTAGCCATCCACAATACCCTGCAACCTCCAAAGTGCACCTTCACATCCACGTACAAAACCCTCAAAACACAAGAGACAACCCATACAAAACCCCAACAACCATTTCTAAGGGGCCGATTCACTAATGTGCATACGCTGTTGGCATTTATCATTGCACAACCATTTCTAGTGGAATGCTTGTGCAATGCCGCCCCTGCACATTCGTATCCGATCGGGCTGGTTGCTGTCCGCCGCCTCAGAGGTGGCGAACGAGTTTAGGAGCAGCGGTCTTACAGCCGCTGCTTCTTAACTTCTGCTTCAGGCGGAATTCGCATTCACTGCTTCATAAATCAACCCCCTATTGTACACCCAGACCCTGCAATGTCTATCTTTTCCCAGAAAAGTCAGAAGGGTCAGTTTTAACATTAAGCCGTTCCTTCAAATCTTGATTGTTTCATTGTATATCCCATTAGGATTGTTTAGTAATTAAAATTCATACATACATGATGTCATTGAACCTTTTTGTGATTTTCATGTACAATTTGTTCTTCCAAGAAACCCTGGTACCTCAGGTATAAGCACTTCATAAAAAGAAATGTTTACAGCTACACCAGATTTATTTCTAACAAATGAGCGGTAAAACAATTAGTAGCTTCCTAGGCACTTCCTGACACCAGAGCATTAAAGGAACACTAAGCACTAAATACGTTCCATGTACCTCCCTCTATCATCATTACTGCCGTTTTGGAACTTAGGTTACACTGCAGGTATCTGAATGGGAGTTTCTGCACATGTGCAAACTCATTAGCACTGAAATGCAGTGAAACACAGATTTCAACATGGTGCACCCGTGACTAGAGGGAGGCAGGGAGTTACCTCAGTGCTATGCTTATAAAATGTGTTTAGTGTCCCGTTAACTCCTCCCAATGATACATTTGAATGGTTCAGTCACTAAGTACTGAATTTAGACTGCAACTTTAAAAATAGAACCCTATACAGCAGAAATATAGGGGCCGAATTATTAAGCACCGTATGGTGCCTAATACATCTGTTTCCGCGCGAGCCTTCAGGCTCGCTGGAAACAGCAGTTGAGAAGCAGCTCCTTAACTGGTCCACGGCCTCTGAGCGGCGAACAGCAATCAACCTGATCAGATACGATCTGGTTGATTGACACCCCCTGCTAGCGGCCAATCTGCAGGGGGCGGCATTACACAAGCAGTTCACCAGAACTGCTTGTGCAATGATAAATGCCGACAGCGTATCTGTCGGCATTCAGCGATATCTGTCGGCATTCAGCGATATCTGTCGGACATGATTCGCTGAGCGGATCATGTCAGACAGACATATGATAAATCGGCCCCCTGAACTATTGTTGTGTGTAGAAGCGACCGTGATACATTTACTAACACTTTCTTTAGCCATATGCACTTTGATAATATTCTATACAGCCCATTCTATACAGAATTTAGAAATGAGGGCTGAATAAAATAACTGTGAGACCTTTAATCATTCCACTACAATAATTAACCTATATAATCACAGATATTTCAGAAATCTACAACTAAAGTCATAAAGCTAATTATTTGAAGATTTGTGCTGTTATGTTTTTTTATCCTTTGTTTTTCTGTAGTAACCAGCAGCTCGCTGAATATAATTTTTTGAATATACATATTTTTTGTATTCTCCCAATAAATTTATACACGACTTGTTAACAATGACCTGAAATTAGAGACTTGAATAATTCTGTCTATTCTATATCCACAGTCCCACACTAACCATGACACACAGGAATCTAACAGGTGGATGTAATGTTAACTGTGGTTGTAAAATCCATGAATATGAGCCAGTGTGTGGATCAGATGGAATTACATATTTCAATCCATGTCTCGCTGGGTGCATCAATGTCGGAAATCATAGCATAGCAGTAAGTACTAAGCAATGTGTGATATTCCTTTACTGAAAAATGCAGATTCTTTGAGGTCTTTGGATCTAGTGTCATGTTACATAGGTATACATGAGCCTAAACACAGTGCTTTAAAGGGACATTGAACACTAAATAAATGCTAGATAGAATAAAGCATTCAAAGAACAAATTAGTCTGAGAATATCATGTAGATAGCTTTTTTAAAGTTTAATTAGTTGTTTAAATAGTGACAAAATAAGTGTAAAGTGTCTATAAAGCATTGGGTGCTGCCATGTTGTAACTTAGGTTTCTCTGCTGAGGCCAATTAAAGACAGTTATAAATAGGTCACTAGAGTTTGTAGCCAATGGCTGTGTGGTATATAACAGTGTTCTGCATTTCCACTTCTAACAGGAATTGAAAAACACATGACTGTCAGAATGAATATATATATATTTGTATATTACCATCTCAAAGTGTTTAACGTCCCTTTAAATGTAGTACAGTATAAATCAGAATGAATTTTCAAATTACATCTAATATATTTTGCCATGACTATATTATAAATAATTTTCTGGGTGGTCTGTGAGTGTATCATGGCAGTTTGTGGGTGTTTCTGGGTTTCAGTGGGTGGGGCTAAGAAAAATTCTGTAAAGAGGGACATATAGTTGTCTCGGAGGGACAGAGCTCAGAAACAGGGAATGTCCCTCTCAAACAACGATAGTTGGGAGTTGTGGTTTGGAGGTCTGATAATATATTTCCTAAAAATGTGTAGTAGGGAAGGCTTCACATCACCCACTGTATGCTTGTCTTCCCTCTCAGATGTCTTTTTTTGAGTTTTGATTACCAAAGCACACATTTTAGTTCTGCTTTTTCCTAGGTGCTGTAAAAACTCTTGCAGACAGCCAGACATAGGCCTCAATTTGTTAAAAAAATTAGCTAATATTGAGCCTTTATAAAGATCAACACTAACTGATGTCCCATTAAAATGTATTGGGAATTATTAGAAGGATAAATGATTGAATAAGAGTGCAATTGAAAAACAATAAATGTCTAAAGGTGTCCATAAGCATCTAAATATTGTGCATGATGATCAGTATGTGCCCAAAAATACCATTAAAAAATCATGAACATATTTATATATTTTCATTAATTTAAAAAATAATGAACAACATTTTTTCTTTTCCTTTAGGAATTATAGGTTTAAATATAATGCACGTGTTTCCTTGTACTAATGTTTTAACAACTTCAGAACAGCTTTGTGTGAAGCAGCAGCACACAGTAATTGGCGTCAGGATTAAAGGGACATGAAACCTAAAATATTTCTTACATGATTCTGATAGAGCACGTCATTTTAAACAACTTTCCAATTTACTTCTGTTATTTAATTTGCTTTATTCTCTTGATATCCTTTATTGAAAAGGATACCTAGGTAGGCTCAAGAGCAGCATCAAACTACTGGGAGCTAGCTTCTAATTGGTGGCAGCACTTAAATTCCTGTTGTCATTGGCTCTCCCAGTGTTTTCATGTAACTCCAAGTAGTGCATTGCTGCACCTTCAACAAAGGATACCAAGAGAATAAAGCAAATTTGTTAATAGAAGTAAATTAGAAAGTTGCTTAAAATTGTATGATCTATCTCAGTTATGAAAGATTTTTTGGGGGGTTTCATGTCCCTTTTAAGATACAATTGCAAACTGTATTTTGCTATAGTCGCTATAAATTGTTTGGTCTCAACATGCTTCTGCCAGTACCGTAATAGCACCAGGATGTTTATCACATTTTTACAAATAAGGCTGGTCAAAACATTACGAAACACTCATCTCAGGCAATATCAAACTATTTGTGTCGTCATATGCCCAGTCTGTAAAATGGCCAAATTATACTTGTCAGGAAAGTTTCATTTGTTCAAATATTTTTTTCCTTTTTTAATTTTTTTTATCCCCCCACAATATATTTCATTTTAATATTAGTTTGTTATACAAATATTTATTAGAACCCGTTAAAAAAAAAAAAGAATAGTACTGTCAATAGTAAATAAGATGAATAAAGTTAAGTAGAAAGTGAGAGAAAAAGAGAGTAATTTACTGACACTGAGAACAATGGCACCATGGGCTTGATTCGTAGACGCTCCCATGAGGTTAGGGCCCTGGTTGTAAAGGCAAGTTCACGCTCAAAATTCATTGCGCTTCCTTTCACCTTTTGTGCCTATTGTTAGTGGGCGTTCCTGCCATTAACCCCTATAGTTGCCTTAAAAAGGCACTAAAGTAAAAATTCAACTTTCATGAGTCATATAGAAAATGCAGTTTTGAGACATTTTGCAATTTTTCTTCTATTATCAAAAAAACAAACAGCATTAGGCCCAGGCATATAGATTGCTGTAATCAATGCAATTATGTAAAAAATACAATATGATCCAATACAATTGGGCCAGACTACAAGTGGAGCACTAAATATCGCTTTCATTAAGCGATATTTGCGCTCCACTGTGTAATACCAGCGAATGCTAATGTGCGCTGGTATTACAAGTTGTCAGCAATGTGATCGCGAGCTCGCATTCGCATTGCTGGGAAGCATTGCCCTCACGAGAGCGCACTTCCAAAGGCTTCAATGGGAGCCTCGTTCAGAGACGGCACAGAACCTAAGCGCAGCGAAGGGGGTATACTGTATACACATATTAACACAAAAATATATATGTATATAAGCATATACATATATATTTACTGGGATGACACAGTTCCCATAGACCGCTATGTAAAGGCACTTTTGAGTGACGTTTTTTTTTTTTCTAACACCCTACTCCTGCCAACTTTAACCCCAAAATACTGCCTAGTGCAGTTATTTTATTAAAAAATAAAGATGCTGTTTTTTTTTTTTTTTTTTTTTTTTTTTTTTTTAAATAAAATACACTACACTGTATTTTAGAGGCATTTGAGGCACATTAATAAAATAAACCAGAGATCTGATCTCTGGTTAATTTCATAAGCGCTAATTGCTAGCGCGAGCCCCTGGTAGAAACGACTAGCCACTTGTAATGGCTGATTAATTACCTCGTACCCGCAAAAGGGCAAATCTGCAAGTTTGCGGGCGCTCTAATTTAGGGCTACACTTGTAATCTAGCCCATTATGTGGATTAGTGACAGAAGTAATGTGGATGTAACCATTCTTGGCACACAAGAGTCTTCATCAGCTGCAGGATACTTTAGAATAAGTAACAGGAACCCAGAAGGGTTTCAGCATGTCTTAATAGTATTTTAGATTTAATTGGAAGTATTGATGCTAAATATAGATGCAAAATAAAGAATGAGCGCTGATCATGCAGAAGTGCAGAGTCATCAGTGCTGGCCCAGCTGATCTTGCAGATATGTTTTCTGCATGAGCGCCTCCTGTCAGGGAGAGATATATGATATATGTGCCTAGATATATATGTGAGAAGGACCCTAAACTGCCTTATTAGCTACTGATTAGTGTTATGAAACATGCTCATTATCTCAGTTTGAGAGATGATTTAAAAAACATGAGTGATCTGTTTGAGTCATTTTAAGAAATGCCATGAAAGCACATTCCCAAATGCCAGGATTAAATATATGAGCGATGTTAACCCATTGGCTGCCAGTTATGACTGCAACACATTACACAGTAATGCTGTGCTCTCTGACGACCTAAGGGGTAATATTATATAAATTATTCTTTAGATGTTCTCTGTTACAATCATCATCAAGTCGTATGTAAATAATCATTAAACTTGAAATTTAATTCCCAATAAAGGCCTAGAGCAAACATATTAGTGCTACTGAGAACTAGCAACACTCAATTTAAAGCAATACCGCTCCTATTCTTGCACTCAAATTATTTACAAGTTAAAAGTAAAGCAAAATCCTCAGCCATGTTAATATCTGGTGGTGGAAAGTATCTTTCCTCACAGACTTCTATGGGACGCACTACAAAAGCCTGTTCTTGGCACTAACCCAAAGGTGCGCTAAGTACGCTAAAGCCAAAGGTGCATTAAGAAAAAGTTGAAATAGAGTTGCCCTTCACTCAGAAGAAAATGTTTTATATATATATATATATATATATATATATATATATACATTTTCTTCTGGGTGAAGAACAATGCTATTTCAAGTATTTGTATTATAAAAACAACAAAATGTGTTAACATTCACCTAGATTACGAGTTTTGCGTTAGAGGCTATGCGGTGTTAATGAGCAGTTTTTTCTCACCGCTCACTTACCTGCAGCGCTGGTATTACGAGTTTTCAGAAACCTGTCATTAAAAGACAAGATGTGAGCGTTGAGCAACATTTTGCTCATTACCGCACTCCAATACCAGCACTGCTTAAGTCAGCGGTGAGCAGGTCGTACGTGCTTGATTTCCCCATAAGGATCAACGGGGAGAGCCGGCTTAAAAAATTCTAACACCTGCAAAAAAGCAGCGTAAAACTCACTAACACAGCCCCATTGATTCCTATGGGGAAATAAAAGTTTTGTCTACACCTAACACCCTAACATGAACCCAGAGTTTAAACACCCCTAAACTTACACTTATTAACCCCTAATCTGCCGCCCCCGACATCGTCACCACTTGCATTATATTATTAACCCCTAATCTGCCGCTCCCGACACCTGCCGCCACCTACATTATACTTATGAACCCCTAATCTGCTGCCCCCAACATCGCCGCCACCTACATTATATTTATTAACCCCTTATCTGCCGCCCCCAATGTCGCTGCCACCTACCTACACTTATTAACCCATAATCTGCCGCCCCCAACATCGCCGCCACTATAATAAACATATTAACCCCTAAACCGCCCCACTCCCGCCTTGCAAACATTAGTTAAATATTATTAATGACTAATCTGCCGTCCCTAACATCGCCTCCTACCTACATTTATTAACCCCTAATCTGCCGCCCCCAAAAAACCCCCACTAAATTATAGAAAATAATAAACAAATTACAGACATTTAAACTAATTACACCTAATCTAATAGCCCTATTAAAATAAAAAAAGCCCCCCCAAAATAAAAAACTACCAATAGCCCTTAAAAGGGCCTTTTGCGGGGCATTGCCCTAAAGTAATCAGCTCTTTTACCTGTAAAACAAAATACAAACAACCCCCCCAACAGAAAAGCCCACCACCCACACAACCAACCCCCCAAATAAAATACTATCTAAAAAAAACTAAGCTTCCCATTGCCCTGAAAAGGGCATTTGGATGGGCATTGCCATTAAAAGGGCAGTTAGCTCTTTTGCCGCCCCCACACCCTAATCTAAAAAATAAAACCCACCCAATATACCCTTAAAAAAACCTAGCACTAACCCCCTGAAGATCGACTTACCGGGAGACGTCTTCATCCAAGCCAGGCGAAGTAATCCTCCAGACGGGCAGAAGTCTTCATCCAAGCCGGGCAGAAGTGGTCCTCCAGACGGGCAGAAGTCTTCATCCAAGCCGGACAGAAGGGGTCCTCCAGACGGGCAGAAGTCTTCATCCAGACGGCATCTTCTATCTTCATCCATCCAGCGCGGAGCGGGTCCATCTTCAAGACATCCGACGCGGAGCATCCTCTTCATCCGACGACTAAAACAGAATGAAGGTACCTTTAAGTGACTTCATCCAAGATGGTGTCCCTTAGATTCCAATTGGCTGATAGAATTCTATCAGCCAATCGGAATTAAAGTAGAAAAAATCCTATTGGCTGATGCAATCAGCCAATAGGATTGAAGTTCAATCCTATTGGCTGATCCAATCAGCCAATAGGATTGAGCTCGCATTCTATTGGCTGTTCCAATCAGCCAATAGAATGTGAGCTCAATCATATTGCTCAATCATATTGCTATTGCATCAGCAAATAGAATTTCTTTCTACCTTAATTCCGATTGGCTGATAGAATTCTATCACCCAATCGGAATCTAAGGGATGCCATCTTGGATGACATCACTTAAAGGTACCTTCATTCTGTTTTAGTCGTCGGATGAAGAGGATACTCCGAGTCGGATGTCTTGAAAATGGACCCACTCTGCGCCGGATGGATGAAGATAGAAGATGCCGCCTGGATGAAGACTTCTGCCCGTTTGGAGGACCACTTCTGCCCGGCTTGGATGAAGACTTCTGCCTGTCTGGAGGACCACTTCTGTCCGGCTTGGATGAAGACTTCTGCCCGTCTGGAGGACCACTTTGCCCGGCTTGTATGAAGACATCTTCCGGTAAGTCGATCTTCAGGGGGTTAGTGTTAGGTCTTTTTAAGGGTGTATTGGGTGGGTTTTATTTTTTTAGATTAGGGTTTGGGCGGCAAAAGAGCTAACTGCCCTTTTAAGGGCAATGCCCATCCAAATGCCCTTTTCAGTGCAATGGGGAGCTTAGGTTTTTTTAGATAGTATTTTATTTGGGAGGTTGGTTGTGTGGGTGTTGGGTTTTACTGTTGGGGGGGGTTGTTTGTATTTTGTTTTACAGGTAAAAGAGCTGAATACTTTGGGGCAATGCCCTGCAAAAGGCCCTTTTAAGGGCTATTGGTAGTTTAGTTTAGGCTAGGGTTTTTTTTTTATTTTGGGGGGGCTTTTTTATTTTAATAGGGCTATTAGTTTAGGTGTAATTAGTTTAAATTTCTGTAATTTGTTTATTATTTTCTGTAATTTTATGTTTTTTTTTTGTTTTTGTTCTTTAGCTAAATTAATTTAATTTAGGTAATTGTATTTAATTTAGTTAATTTATTTAATTGTAGTGTAGTGTTAGGTGTTAGTGTAACTTAGGTTAGGTTTTATTTTACAGGTCAATTTGTATTTATTTTAGCTAGGTAGTTATTAAATAGTTAATAACTATTTAATAACAATTTTACCTAGTTAAAATAAATACAAACTTGCCTATAAAATAAAAATAAATCCTAAGCTAGCTACAATGTAACTATTAGTTATATTGTAGCTAGCGTAGGGTTTATTTTACAGTTAAGTATTTCATTTTAAATAGGAATAATTTAGTTAATGATAGGAATATTTATTTAGATTTATTTAAATTATATTTTAGTTAGTGGGTGTTAGGTTTAGGGTTAGACTTAGGTTTAGGGGTTAATAACTTTAATATAGTTGCGGCGACGTTGGGGGCGGCAGATTAGGGGTTAATAAATGTACGTAGGTGGCGGCAATGTTAGGGACTGCAGATTAGGGGTTAATAATATTTAACTAATGTTTGCGAGGCGGGAGTGGGGCGGTTTAGGGGTTAATACGTTTATTATAGTGGCGGCGACGTTGGGGGCGGCAGATTAGGGATTAATAAGTGTAGGTAGGTGGCGGCGATATTGGGGCGGCAGATTAGGGGTTAATAAATATAATGTAGGTGGCGGCGATGTTGGGGGCAGCAGATTAGGGGTTCAGAAATACAATGTAGGTGGCGGCGGTATCCGGAGCAGCAGATTAGGGGTTAAAATTTTTATTTTAGCATTTGCGATGCGGGAGGGCCTCGGTTTAGGGGTTAATAGGTAGTTTATGGGTGTTAGTGTACTTTTTAGCACTTTAGTTATGAGTTTTATGCTACAGCGTTGTAGTGTAAAACTCATAACTACTGATTTTTAAATACGTTAGGACTCTTGACAGGGTAGGCTGCACGCTCACTTTTTGGCCTCCCAGGACAGTATCGTAATACCCGCACTATGGAAGTCCCATAGAAAAAGACTTTACGAAGTTTACGTAAGTCATTTTGCGGTAAGGCTAAAGAAGTGTGCGGATACCCTAAACCTGCAAGACTCGTAATAGCAGCGGGCGTAAAAAAGCAGCGTTAGGACCTCTTAACGCTGCTTTTTTACCCTAACGCACAACTCGTAATCTAGCCGATTGTTTCTAAAGGGATATGGCTTATGATGACAAGGTTTATATATAAAATGTGTGAGAATATTTGTATATGTGCATGTATATATGTACATATACATACACACATAAAATATATACATACATACAAACATATATATGTGTGTGTGTGTGTGTGTATATATATGTGTGTGTGTGTGTATATATATGTGTGTGTGTGTATATATATGTGTGTGTGTGTGTGTATATATATGTGTGTGTGTGTATATATATGTGTGTGTGTATATATATGTGTGTGTGTGTATATATATGTGTGTGTGTGTGTGTGTATATATATGTGTGTGTGTGTATATATATGTGTGTGTGTGTGTATATATATGTGTGTGTGTGTGTGTGTGTGTGTGTATATATATGTGTGTGTGTGTATATATATATATATATATATATATATATATATATATTTATATGTATGTATATATATATATATATATACAATGTCAAACACCTTGTCATATAACATCCTGTTACAGGGGAGACAGTTTCTGCTCTCCTTTCATCTTCCCATCTTACTACGTGTCTCCTTGACCCTAATCCCTCACATCCGCTACTTTCCCTTCCCCATACTCTTACATACATCCACACACACATATTCAACCTTACCCTTAAATACGGTACATTTCCATCATCCCTTAAACATGCTCTAATCACACCTATTCTAAAAAAACGTTCACTGAATCCAGCATCCCCTTGCAACTATCACCCAATCTCTCTTCTTCCCCTCACCTCTAAACTTATTGAGCGGATTGTTTATAAAGTCTTATCACACTTTCTCTCATCTAACCATCTTCTTGACCCTCTTGCAATCAGGGTCAAGAAGATGGCCGCCACCTACCTACACCCAAAACTGTACTGAAACTCAAGCATGTAATGGTGGCACTTCACTCTTCAGGTGTCGCTGAAGTCTTAGGAGAAAACGAAGCACAGCATAGTGTGTTATCCCTTATCTACTAAATGTAAAGTACTTTGAGGGAAATGTGTTCCGAAATGAAGTTTATTAAATCTTCAACGGGACAAACTTTATTCAAAACAGGACAATACTCACGGCAAGTGTATTTTAAAAAGTTTAATAAAAACACACTGAAGCTGCTTATCTGTTTTTATTAAACTTTTTAAAATATACTCGCTGTGAGGATCATTGCTTTTGTATAAAGTTTGTCTTGTTGAAGATATAATAAACTTCATTTTGGAACACATTTCCCTGTGAGTACTTTCCATTTAGTGGGAAATTGTCTAAGGTATAAAACACTATGCTGTGATTGGTTTTCTCCTAAGATTCCTGACTTCAGTAATAGATTAGGAGTGAAGCACTGTCTTTACAAGCTTGCTTTTAGGATCAGTTGGCTGGCAGCATCTTCTTCAGGGAAGTTTTATTCTATATTTGTATCAATTGCATACTATTTTTTTATACACTATACTGAAACTGCCATCACCAAGGTGACAAATGACCTGCTTATTGCCAAGTCTAAAGGTCATAACTCTGTGCTAATTCTTTTAGACCTTTCTGCGGCCTTTGCCACTGTTGACCATTCATTACTGCTCCAGACCTTTCAATCCTTTGGAATTTGTGCAACAGCTCTACTGTGGCTTTCTTCCTATCTTTATAACTGTACCATCAGTTTATCCTTCTCTGGTTCGTTCTCCTCCCTTCTACCCCTCTCTGTTGGGGTATCTCAAGGCTCAGTTATAGGTCCCCTTTTGTTCTCAGTCTACACATCATCTCTAGGCTCAATAAACAAGTACTGTGGATTTCAGTATAATCATTATGCTGATGATATCCAAATCTACACGTCTGCACCAGACATTTCCTCCCCCCAGCTGACTCGTGTCCCCTGCTGCCTAGCTAATATCTCCTCCTGGATGTCTTCTCACTACCTAAAGCTAAACCTCTAAAACTGAGCTCCTTCTATTTCCTCCCTATACCAATCTCCCTATTTCCCAAATCTCATTTACTGTGGAAAACACTGTCATCATCTCTACCCCTGCGCCCTTCTGCCTTGGGGTGAGTCTTCCAGACTGAGCTACATTTAGGGAGATTTAAAAAAAAAACAACTGACGTTTAATTGTCCCCCCCCCTGCAGTTTGTACTCCAAGTGGTGAGAAAATTACAGGAGGGGCAAATGCTACTTCACATCTCAAATGCAACACATAACTCGCAACTTGTAATTTGAGCAATGCTTAGTGCAACCACGCTATTCATTGTAATAATAGGGAGCGCTAAAGAGATGTTGGCCGTGGTAAAAATTATCTGGTAATTCTGTTTTACTATGGACTTGTAATACCAGATTGTGCACTATTCTTAGCACGGGCCTACAATATTGATATAAAACCCTGCACTATCAATAGGGCTCCACTAGACCAAATATTTACTTATCTATAACAAAAAAAAAAACTTTGCAATGCACTTTTATTAATTATTTTTTCCAGCTTTTCATATAATTTAGCTATGGAAATTATAGTTGAACCACTCCCCCAAAGAGGCTCTCATGTACCTTGTGGAATGCAGATCCCTGACACTCTTAGAAGCTATATAGCAATAATTTCTGATGCATAAATAAAACATTGCCTTTAATGCTCCATCAAGGTATGTTACTTAGGAAGCACTAAATGCCCTTCTCTTGCTTAGTGCAATTATCTGCCTACTGACACATTTGTGGTCCTGCTCAGATGACTGGCACAGTCTATACCATATTCACAACTGTGACTAGCAAATGCTCCCCTTTCATGTATCATACATATATGTATGAACCCAAAACCTATACCCAGTTTAATTGGAAAAATAAAAATGTATTTCATATTGTTTCTAAAGCACATAAAACTCCCATTTGGGTCTTCTGTTATTTCTAGGGTTGCCAGCTCCAAAAAAATACTGGACAATCTGTAGGTGAGTGTGCATGATGGTCTGTGGGGGTCACACAACTCCCCCCCCCCCCCCACCAAAGCTCTACCTTAGACCCCACTCTTGATACTACCATGTATATTTTTCACAACTAGGCAGTCATTTTACCCCTTGGCTGCCAGTAATATACAAATCAATAATTGTACCTCTTTTGTTGTCAGTAGCACATGTAAACAGAGACTTGACCACCTAGACTGCCCTCACTTATTTTCTGTTCCATATGTGTTAAACATTGGGGTATAGGAGGCATTATACATTTAACACCTTTAAAAAAAAAAAAAAAAAGACATTTAAGAAGATTTTACTGGACAGCACAACACCATTCACATGCTTGCGCACACACATGTCACACACTGACATACACACATATACACTGACACACACACACATATACACACTGACATACCACACAAATATATTCTCACTCATGCACACACAGATGTCACAAACATATATACACTGACACACATATAAATACACACTGACATACCACACAAATATACTCTCACTCATGCGCACAAAGATAACACACACTGACATACCACACATACACAGATATATACACTGACACACACATATATACACTGTCACACCACACAAATATACACACACTCACCACCCATTCACACACTCACTACAAACACACCCACATTCACACACACAAACATGCCCCTCAGACGCACACATACCACCATACACAAATACACCACACAGACACTCACTCATACACAAACCACACACAAGCACAATGCCATAAACCCTTAGGTGCCAGAATTATAAACAAAATATTAAATTTTATACATTTTATGTTCTGAAAATATGGTTTGGTGTATGATTACTTTATAGCTTTGAGTATGTTTGCAGAAGATCTTGTGGGGAAGAATTCCCTTTATATCTGCAGTCAACTTGATAAGCTGTCAAGGACAAGGGCTATGATTTTTACATGACATATCAGCTGCCAGTCTGAAAAGTGAGCTCAGCTTTCAGGAAGCAAATACTCAGCATGTTAGGATTCCAGCCTTTCACTTTTAAACCAGTGCAACGTGATATATGTAAGATCACACTTATCTGATATGTCTATGTCTGAAGGTTACTGAAAAGTGAATTAACCGTTCAATTATTTTATTTCACTGGCACCATTAGGATTCATTTTATAGTTTGATCTTTAAGATATTTTTTTGTAATTAAAATGATATTAAAGTCAAAATGTAATACCCCATAAATATTTAATTATACATAGTAAAAAAACTGCTTATTTATGTTATTTAAAGGGGTACTAAAACCAATTTTTTTCTTTCATGATTCGGATAGAGCATGCAATTTTAAGCAGCTTTCTAATTTACTTCTAATATAAATTTTTCTTCATTATCTTGCTAGCTTTATTTAAAAAAGCAGGAATAAAAGCTTTGGTGCCGGCCCATTTTAGGTTGAGAACCTGGGTTGCACTTGCTGATTGGATGGCTAAATGCAAGCACCAATCAGCAAGCCCTATCCAGGGTACTGAACAAAAAATAGGCCAGCTCCAAAGTTTTCATTCCTGCCTTCTCAAATAAACATAGCAAGAGAACGAATACAATTTGATAATAGGAGTAAATTAGAAAGTTGCTTAAAATTACATGCTCTATCCGAATCATGAAAGAAAAAAATGTGGGTTAGTGCACACCCTGCTGACTTATCATAGCTAACTGCTACATATCTGATCCCAATTGGCTTTAACTGATAATAACTACAAAACAAACGGCTAGATTACGAATTTTGCGTTAGGGTTAAAAAGCAGCGTTGAGAGGTCCCAATGCTGCTTTTTTCCTAACGCTGGTATTACGAGACTCACTTTTTTTCCACGACTCGAGCATACCGCAAATCCACTTACGTAAATTGCGTATCCTATCTTTTCAATGAGATTTTCCTAACGCCGGTAATACGAGTCTTGGAAAAAGTGGGCGGTACATCCTCTCCTGTCAAGACTCCTACCGCATTTAAAAGTCAGTAGTTAAGAGTTTTATGGGCTAACGCCGTAACATAAAACTCTTAACTAAAGTGCTAAAAAGTACACTAATACCCATAAACTACCTATTAACCCCTAAACCAAGCCCCCCCACATCGCAAACACTTAAATAAATATTTTAACCCCTAATCTGCCGACCGGACATCGCCGCCACTTCAATAAATATATTAACCCCTAAACCGCTGCACTCCCGCCTCGCAAACATTAGTTACATTTTTTTAACCCCTAATCTGCCGTCCCTAACATCGCCGACACCTACTTACATTTATTAACCCCTAATCTGCTGCCCCCAACGTCGCCGCAACTATATTAAATGTATTAACCCCTAAACCTAAGTCTAACCCTAACACCCCTCTAACTTAAATATAATTTTAAATAATCTAAATAAAATTACTACAATTAACTAAATTTTTCCTATTTAAAACTAAATACTTACCTATAAAATAAACCCTAAGATAGCTACAATATAACTAATAGTTACATTTGTATCTAGCTCAGGGTTTATATTTATTTTACAGGCAACTTTGTATTTATTTTAACTAGGTACAATAGTTATTAAATAGTTATTAACTATTTAATAACTACCTAGCTAAAATAAGTACAAATATACCTGTAAAATAAAACCTAACCTAAGTTACAATTACACCTAACACTACACTATCATTAAATAAATTAACTAAATTAACTACAATTTATTACAATTAAATTAAATAAACTAAAGTACAAAAACAAACAAACACTAAATTACAGAAAATAATAAAATAATTACAATTTTTTAAACTAATTACACCTACTCTAATCCTGCAAATAAAATAAAAAAGCCCCCCAAATAAAAAAAAGCCCTACCCTACACTAAATTACAAATAGCCCTTAAAAGGGCTTTTTGCGGGGCATTGCCCTAAAGTAATCAGCTCTTTTACCTGTAAAAAAAATACAATACCCCCCCCAACATTAAAACCCACCACCCACACACCCAACCCTACTCTAAAACCCACCCAATCCCCCCTTAATAAAACCTAACACTAACCCACTGAAGATCACCCTACCTTGAGACATCTTCACCCAACCGGACAGAAGTGGTCCTCCAGATGGTCTGAAGTCTTCATCCTATCCAGGCAGAAGAGGTCCTCCAGAGGACCAGAAGTCTTCATCTTCTATCTTCATCCATTCGGAGCGGAGCGGGTCCATCTTCAAGACATCCGACGCGGAGCATCCTCTTCTTTCCGACGACTAACACTAAATGACGGTACCTTTAAGTGACGTCATCCAAGATGGTGTCCCTTCAATTCCGATTGGCTGATAGAATTCTATCAGCCAATCAGAATTAAGGTAGAAAAAATCCTATTGGCTGATCCAATCAGCCAATAGGATTGAAGTTCAATCCTATTGGCTGATCCAATCAGCCAATAGGATTGAGCTCGCATTCTATTGGCTGATTGGAACAGCCAATAGAATGCGTGCTCAATCCTATTGGCTGATTGGATCAGCCAATAGGATTTTTTCTACCTTAATTCCGATTGGCTGATAGAATTCTATCAGCCAATCGGAATTGAAGGGACCCCATCTTGGATGACGATAGATGAAGATAGAAGATGCCGCCTGGATGAAGACTTCTGGCCGTCTGGAGGACCTCTTCTACCCGGATAGGATGAAGACTTCGGACCGTCTGGAGGACCACTTCTGCCCAGTTGGGTGAAGACGTCTCAAGGTAGGGTGATCTTCAAGGGGTTAGTGTTAGGTTTTATTAAGGGGGGATTGGGTGGGTTTTAGAGTAGGGTTGAGTGTGTGGGTGGTGGGTTTTAATGTTGGGGGTTATTGTATTTTTTTTACAGGTAAAAGAGCTGATTACTTTGGGGCAATGCCCCGCAAAAAGCCCTTTTAAGGGCTATTTGTAATTTAGTATAGTGTAGGGATTTTTTTTATTTTGGGGGGCTTTTTTATTTTATTAGGGGGATTAGATTAGGTGTAATTAGTTTAAAAAAATTGTAATTATTTTATTATTTTCTGTAATTTAGTGTGTTTTTTTGTACTTTAGTTTATTTAATTTAATTGTAATTAATTGTAATTAATTTAGGTAATTCATTTAATTATAGTGTAGTGTTAGGTGTAATTGTAACTTAGGTTAGGTTTTATTTTACAGGTCAATTTGTACTTATTTTAGCTAGGTAGTTATTAAATAGTTATTCTACCTAGTTAAAATAAATACAAACTTGCATGTAAAATAAAAATAAACCCTAAGCTAGCTACAATGTAACTATTAGTTATATTGTAGCTATCTTAGGGTTTATTTTATAGGTAAGTATTTAGTTTTAAATAGGAATTATTTAGTTAATAATAGTAATTTTATTTATATTTATTTAAATTATATTTAAGTAAGGGGGTTGTTAGGGTTAGGGTTAGACTTAGGTTTAGGGGTTAATATATTATAGTGGCGGCGATGTTGTGGGCAGCAGATTAGGGTTAATAAATGTAGTTAGATTGCAGCGACATTGGGGGCGGCAGATTAGGGGTTAATAAATATAATGTAGGGTTCAGCGATGTTGGGGGCATCAGATTAGGGGTTCATAAGTATAATGTAGGTGGCGGCGGTGTCCGGAGCGGCAGATTAGGGGTTAATAATATAAAGCAGGTGTCGGCGACAACAGATTAGGGGTTAATAAGTGTAAGATTAGGGGTGTTTAGACTTGGGGTTCATGTTAGGGTGTTAGGTGTAGACATAACTTTTATTTCCTCATAGGAATCAATGGGGCTGCGTTAGGAGCTGAACGCTGCTTTTTTGCAGGTGTTGGTTTTTTTTCAGCCAAATCTGCTCCATTGATTCCTATGGCGAAATCGTGCACGAGCACGTTTAGCCAGCTCACCGCTACCGTAAGCAGTGCTGGTATTGAGGTGAGATGTGGAGCAAAATTTTGCTCTCCGATCACTTTTTTGCGGCTAACGCCGGATTTAAAATAACCTGTAATACCAGCGTTGTCTGTAGGTGAGCTGAAACTGCTTGTTAGCCCGCAAGCCTTACAGACAAAAACTCGTAATCTAGCCGTAAGTATTTTATAGTAACTTAATTACCATGACAAGCTTTGTAGTCTGCTGACTAAACCCGAGATTGGCTCTTTCAGATAAGGCAAATGGTGGTTGGAGTTTGGCTATTGAAAAATAATTGCAGAGAAAGGATGTTAGTTTGTTTTAAAAACTTTACGACTTGGCTGATATGTTATTGTATATAGCAACAGGACAGACATATCTTGTAATTACAAGGTCTTTACTGTCCATTTAGACACAAAGAATTTTAAACAGAAAAAATGTTTTTGCTTCTATCATTCTGGACTAAACTTTAGTATAAAACTTCACTGTGGTTTTTTTCTACTAACATTTGTTCTTGAAGGATACTTCCAATTAATTATTATATTATAAAAAAAGAGAGAAGTGGAACAATATGTGATTTAAAAGGTTTATAGAAAAGGCCAAATAAGCCATCTTTATCCAGAGAAAATTTTAGTCTGAATAGCTTTATCATCAAGTGAAAGGAAAAGGAGAAATAAAAGGTATAGAACTTGATGCCAAGAATGTATTTATAGCCTGTAGCGTAGGCATCCGAGATTGCTACTGAAGAACATAACGTTTTCTACATAAACTCAGCACACAGTATTTAAAATGTATAGAGGAGATGAGGTCAGTGCAAAAAAACTTTATTATTCATAGTTCTAAACTCCCTGGCACATGAACAGTAAAACAAAACTTTATTGATATAGATGATAACAGGAGACATATCAGGCTTTATTGCATGAATAAGGGCATAGATTGTTTTGACCCATCTTTATCAATAAAGGTCTGGTTTAATGTTTTAAAGGGATATGAATGTCAAAATTAAAGTTTCATGATTCAGCAACAGTATGCAATTTTAAAATACTTTTCAATTTTACTTTTATTATCAAATGTACTTCATTCTCTTGGTATCTTTTATTGAATGGGGGGGCTGGGGCCTGGTTTTCAAACATTTCCAAGGCCGGTCTGATTTCCCAGTCCGGCCCTGGTGGAAGGTCTATTTCTTAAAAAACAAAAAGACTTAAATATAATTTATAAAAATAAATGTAAAAGTCTCTATTTTATATAGATGTGCAGCTTTTTATGACCTGCCTCTGAAAAATAGAAAAGAAGTAATAGAAAATAAGAAAAGAATATATGGGTAATGGCTGAAAGGATGCTTAGACTAAATAAATGTTTACCTAATTGTACTTGAAAAGCGTTTTGTTTTTTACATTTAGTTTTCTAATTTTGCGTTGTTATCTATATAGTGGGCAAGGTATAAACAAATGAACTAAAATAAATATACATGGTGCTCCTTTTTTTGTTTTAGTTAAGAAACTACACTGAATGTGCCTGTGTCCAAAGCCGTCAAGTTATCAGCCCTCCAACTGTGGGACAACGCAGCCAACTTCGAGTAGTTATTGTCAAAACTTATTTAAATGAGAATGGCTATGCTGTGTCTGGGAAATGTGACCGAACATGCAATACACTCATTCCATTTTTAATATTCCTTTTCATTGTCACCCTTATTACTGCGTGCGCTCAACCCTCGGCAATCATAGTGACACTAAGGTAAGATGGGACTGTCTGTTTTGTTTATTGATGTTGTGTTTGACAATATTTGCCCCAGGAACACCAACGTTATGTTTAATTTTACAGTGCAGCAAAAAAAAAAAAATCAATATTGTCTCAAAATTAGATCTCCAAATATAAAAATAAAATAAAAAACTTTCCAATTTACTATTCTCAAAATGTTCACAATCTTTTTATAGGCACACTTTCTGAGGTATCAGCTCCTACAGAGCATGTGCAATAATTCACATTATATAGCTATTTGCGTTTTGTGATTGGCTGTTGGCTTTCACATGATATAGGGGGCAGGGAAATGTAAGTAACTGAAATTTGTCAGGAAAAAAAATGACTACTCATTAGAAAATTGCTATTGCATTGTCTTTTTTTTTTATAAATTTGTTGATTATGCAATTCTATTGTATTGAATAGTCCTTTAAATAAATATGAATGTTACAATTTTTGAATGTGTAAATTTTAGTTGACCAACACGTTATATAATCAAATGGTAGATAAGAACCTGAACACCAATGCAGTTGGCACATTTTTTCTTTTGAAGAATTCCCATACAGTATTTTTAGTCACTTAATACACTTGAAGACTTCTATCACATAACCTCTTTCCCTGCTCTGCTCTAAGTTATAAAATTAAGTTCATAGGGCTCTGTTTATTAAAGTTTGGACAGACAAGGTTCACGGATAGGAATGGGACCACCTTGCATTGTGGAGAGTGGGCAGCATCTTCTGCTCGCATTTACCATTGCACAAGCAATTTCCATTTACCATTGAACAAGCAATTTCCATTTACCATTGCACAAGCAATTTCCATTTACCATTGCACAAGCCCCCTGCTCTCATGTAACCAGTAAATGCGGTGGAGAGGTTAAACAGCCATGGTCTACTGAATTAGCTTTGCACTAGTAATAAATATTAGTGCTTAGTATCCCCCTGCACATTGCCCCAGCATTACCTACAGTAATGAATGTGGATACTTAGCTCCCAATCTACCTTAGAATTGCCCCTAGCTTTATATACATTAATGAATGTAGTTGCTTAGCTCCCCAGCCCACCCTAGAATTGTCTCTAGCATTAGAAACAGCAATGATTTATTGGTACTTAGCTCCCTAGCCCACCCCAGCATTATAAACAATAATGAATGTGGGTAGTTTGCTTCCCAGCCCACTCTAGAATTGTCCCTAGCATTATAAACAGTAATGAATCTGGGTATTTAGCTCCTATGCTACCTTAGAATTGCCCCTAGTATTATATACACTAATGAATGTGGGTACTTAGTTCCCCAGTCCACCCTAGAATTGCCCCTAGCATTATATACAGTAAACAATTTGGGTACTTAGCTTCCAAACCCACCCTAAAATTGCCCCTAGCATTATATGCAGTAATAAATGTGAGTACCTCCTAAAACTGCACCTGACATTTCACCTATAGTAATCAGTGTGAGAGCCCCCTAGAAGTGCCTGACATATCATCTATAGTAATAAATGTGAGTGCTTAGCTACCGCAGAGCCACCTTAAATGCTGTTGCATTTATTTATAGTAATGAATGTGGGAGTTTACAGCCTTCAGTAACCGCTTAGTAGACTGATACTATGGTAATTGTGATTGTATATTTGCACAAACCTAGATATCCATATATATATATACAGTCCAGTGTATACTTTCTGTGTATAGAGGGGGTCTAATTTAGATGCTGAATGGCCGCTTTCATTGGTGGAAAAAATACCTAGGTTCTATCAGTCTACTATAAATGTGGGAAATGAGTTTATTTATTCATTACTAATTTGCTTTACATTTTTCCAGGACCTACCTAATTACATTTTGGTGGTTTCAAGAAATGTTTATTGAAGTGTTGTAGTATTGTTATACCTCAATTTATTGAGATTATTCACAATTACTATACATTTTCTTACATCTGATTTATAGATTTTCTAAGGAAATAAAGAATAATATTGTCTGTTCAGACATGACATAATCATTCTGAATTGACTGCACAAAACCTATTCATTTCCATTAGTGTCCTGGGAAGAACTTTTCTAAATGCCACATAAGACATCAGTTTGCTTAGCTTCAGCCTTAGGGATTTTATTTTTTGCATTGAATTGTTGATTTTTATTTGCTGGCACCATACCAAGTGCACAGTTGAATACTCTTAGATATATATTTCATGGAAAAAAAATATTAGTTTTGCTTTGTTTGTGCAGATCATTGAATCATTTTTGATTGAAGCAAAACATATTTATAATATTTCTGACAACATCAACTGAAATATTGTATTATAGTTACCAAGAATCCTTTATTTGTATGGAAATGATGGTTTCTGCTTCCATTCTTTAGTGTTCACTGAACATCCTATAGCTGCTCCTCATGGGTCAATCCAACAGAACAATTGCACAAAACCAGAAGTTCACAAAAAACTCTCTATTTTGAGCAGTTCCTTCTAATATAAATAATATAACTAGTCACCCCTTCTTCTGTTAAAGGGACATGAAACCCAACATTTTTCTTTTGTGAATCATGTAGACTCAGAGAATACAATTTTACATTCCAATTTACTTCTATTGCCTAATTTGCTTCATTCGTTAGATATCCTTTGTCGAAGAAATAGCACATAGGCATCTATGTTCAGCCACCAATCAGCAGCTACTGAGCCTATCTAGATATGCTTTTCAGCAAAAGGATATCAAGAGAATGAATCAAATGAGATAAAATAAGTAAATAGGAAAGTTGTTTAAAATTGTATGCTCTTTCTAAATCATGAAAAAAAATATTGGGTTTTATGTCAGTTTAAGCTTACATGTACTGTCTTATAATAGTGGAGTTGCCCTTCTTTTTAATATGGGCTATGTCTACAGAATGTTGAGCATTTCCTAAACATTCATCATTTGTTTCCGCAAAAAAATATGTATGTGTCTTTTGTTAATTTAAATTAATCATGTGCAGCCATTTGTATTTATGTTCAAATATTGCTTCTCACATTCTTCAGTGTAGGTATATTAAATCAATATAGTTTTCAAATATTACATTAAAGTGATTGTAGAGTTTATGGTATGCAAAAGTAAATCCTGAAATCTACCTTTTATTTTAATAGTACTTTCATTTATATTTTTTTAAAGATACACAAAATCTTTATTTTGTAAAAAAAAAAGTAAACTAATGGATTTATTTGACATTTATTTGAGATGCTACTCTCATAATTTTTTGGACAGCAACCTTCATCACTATGTATAGAAATATATATATATTTTTTTTTTAATTTATACATTTTAGTTGAAAACCAATGGACCATCCAATGGATTAATTTGACATTTATTTGAGCTACTCTCATAATTTTGTTGGACAACAAACTTAATTAAATATCACTATGTAAAGAAATCTTTTATTCTTTTTTTATATATACTTCTTAGTTGAAAATGCATCATTTATTAAATTAAATTTAGATTTTTCCTTTGATAATATCAAGGGATGACTAAAAACCATGTTATACTTGTTAAGATATAAATCATGCACCAGTACTTAACCTCTTAAGGACATATGACGGAATTTTTCCGTCATAAAACAATTAAGCAAACTGAAAGCTGTGTCCTTAAAGGGTTAAAGGTAACGGATGTTAGTAAATAGTTGCCAATTAAGGGTTGATTACAGTCTTGTTCTTGTTTGTGGCAAATAACTATTTCTGAACTTTAGTGGGTGTTATCATTGTGTTTTTCCATTGATCACAATCCCAAAATGCTTTTACAGTTAATATATATCCCTAATGCTCAAAATCATTACCTCCTGAAAACACAAAGGGCCAGATAATAAGTGGAGCACTGAAGTTAGAGAGGGTCGCAATAAGCAATAACGTGATTGTGCTAAGTAGCGTGCATATTATACTTTGAAAGTAAATGCTTTTGCTCGAGCGCAAACTAAATTAGTGCACGTCGGGTTTGGTTTAAAAAAAAGGTATATGGTATATATGACAAGGCATTTGACTGGGAAGTTCTATATTGTATTGTCTAAACATGTGTATGTGTGTATATAGATGTCTATATAAATATATGTGTATTTATATATGTATACACATATAAACACACACACACATATATACAGTATATATATATATATATATATATATATATATATATATATACACACTTTGGAGCCCTTTACAATCAAATACATTAAAACCTCATTTATTTATTTTTTATATTTTATAATGTATTTTACATTAGAATTTTCTTCACATAGAAGAAAATGTTCTTAGTATTTCCGACTACCCAAAACACTGCTCAAAATCTACTCTGGCATTTATGCAGAGGAACAAGTAGAATGTTCTACAATGGCCATCCCAGTCCCCAGACCTGAATATCATTGAGAATATTTGGGGTGATTTGAAGTGGCCTAAATTGGGGTGGGGTGCCTAAATTTATGCACCTGTCTAATTTCGTTTTGATGCATATTGCACATTTTCTGTTAATCCAATAAACCTCATTTCACTACTGAAATATTACTGTGTCCTTCAGTTATTTTATAGATCAAAATTAAATTGCTGATCCAAACACCCAATTATGAAAATCATGGAAATTGTCAGGGGTGCATAAACTTTTGCATACAACTGTGTGTGTGTATATATATATATATATATATATATATATATATATATATATATATATATATATTTATATATATATACAGGGAGTGCAGAATTATTAGGCAAATGAGTATTTTGACCACATCATCCTCTTTATGCATGTTGTCTTACTCCAAGCTGTATAGGCTCGAAAGCCTACTACCAATTAAGCATATAAGGTGATGTGCATCTCTGTAATGAGAAGGGGTGTGGTCTAATGACATCAACACCCTATATCAGGTGTGCATAATTATTAGGCAACTTCCTTTCCTTTGGCAAAATGGGTCAAAAGAAGGACTTGACAGGCTCAGAAAAGTCAAAAATAGTGAGATATCTTGCAGAGGGATGCAGCACTCTTAAAATTGCAAAGCTTCTGAAGCGTGATCATCGAACAATCAAGCGTTTCATTCAAAATAGTCAACAGGGTCGCAAGAAGCGTGTGGAAAAACCAAGGCGCAAAATAACTGCCCATGAACTGAGAAAAGTCAAGCGTGCAGCTGCCAAGATGCCACTTGCCACCAGTTTGGCCATATTTCAGAGCTGCAACATCACTGGAGTGCCAAAAAACGCAAGGTGTGCAATACTCAGAGACATGGCCAAGGTAAGAAAGGCTGAAAGACGACCACCACTGAACAAGACACACAAGCTGAAACGTCAAGACTGGGCCAAGAAATATCTCAAGACTGATTTTTCTAAGGTTTTATGGACTGATGAAATGAGAGTGAGTCTTGATGGGCCAGATGGATGGAACCGTGGCTGGATTGGTAAAGGGCAGAGAGCTCCAGTCCGACTCAGATGCCAGCAAGGTGGAGGTGGAGTACTGGTTTGGGCTGGTATCATCAAAGATGAGCTTGTGGGGCCTTTTCGGGTTGAGGATGGAGTCAAGCTCAACTCCCAGTCCTACTGCCAGTTTCTGGAAGACACCTTCTTCAAGCAGTGGTACAGGAAGAAGTCTGCATCCTTCAAGAAAAACATGATTTTCATGCAGGACAATGCTCCATCACACGTCCAAGTACTCCACAGCGTGGCTGGCAAGAAAGGGTATAAAAGAAGAAAATCTAATGACATGGCCTCCTTGTTCACCTGATCTGAACCCCATTGAGAACCTGTGGTCCATCATCAAATGTGAGATTTACAAGGAGGGAAAACAGTACACCTCTCTGAACAGTGTCTGGGAGGCTGTGGTTGCTGCTGCACGCAATGTTGATGGTGAACAGATCAAAACACTGACAGAATCCATGGATGGCAGGCTTTTGAGTGTCCTTGCAAAGAAAGGTGGCTATATTGGTCACTGATTTGTTTTTGTTTTGTTTTTGAATGTCAGAAATGTATATTTGTGAATGTTGAGATGTTATATTGGTTTCACTGGTAAAAATAAATAATTGAAATGGGTATATATTTGTTTTTTGTTAAGTTGCCTAATAATTATGCACAGTAATAGTCACCTGCACACACAGATATCCCCCTAAAATAGCTATAACTAAAAACAAACTAAAAACTACTTCCAAAACTATTCAGCTTTGATATTAATGAGTTTTTTGGGTTCATTGAGAACATGGTTGTTGTTCAATAATAAAATTAATCCTCAAAAATACAACTTGCCTAATAATTCTGCACTCCCTGTATATATATATACACACAGTATATGTCTGTCCCTTAGACAAAGTCTCCCACTTTCAAAAAACAAATACAATACAAGAGGAGTGTAACACAGCGCTATAAGGGGAAGATCTCTGTGGCAACTGGGAAGAAAAGCAAAAAAGGCCCCTAAGGCTCCCACTAAAGTATAGGGACGGTGGAAGAAAAAGACACTCAGGAAGAATGTGATAATACACAAAACGAGAGAGAAAAAATATCATGAGCAGTATACCAGCATCAATAATATAGATCACAATGAAATAGGTAATAGCAGATAGAGCATAAACATCATATACAAAGACACGGGGAAAATAAACATCAAATCCTAAAAAAGATAGCAGATAATAATAAAGGCAGTAGGAAATAATAATAAATAATAGTCCAATCAAAAGTCCACAGTAACCAAGTAGCAGCAATATTTGTGGCTGTTGAAAGAAGCAATCCTACCTCAAGCAATCAGTATACTTACAGACGTAACCTCAATCATATGAGGTAAGTAGAACGTGTCAGGTGGTGAGGAACTTCTGCCCACGAGGATAGCGTATATTGCTCACAGTCTGTATGGTAGAAACATCCGCAGTCTGCTCCAGTATTACGAATGCTTTTATCGTTTTAAACGCTTTTATTCTAATTTTTATATTAGTTTTTATCTCTTCAACCTGATTGGCTCTGTATAACACACCCTCTCACAAGATTGGCTCTTTATATTTGTGTATCTGATACCTCATAATGTATGGAGGTTCCAAAGTGTGAGTACCTTTCCTATAGGCCACACTATATTGTGTCAGTTTTATTGCTACATAGTTAATAAACAGAATTATACTATGTTTTCCTTTTGATGTCTTTTTTATATTACTGGAGCAGTCTGCGGATGTTTCTACCATACAGACTGTGAGCAATATGCGCTATCCTCTTGGAAGTTCCTCACCACCTGACACGTTCTACTTACCTCATATGATTGAGGTTACGTCTGTAAGTATACTGATTGCTTGAGGTAGGATTGCTTCTTTCAACAGCCACGAATATCGGTGCTACTTGTTAAATTTGGACTTTTGATTGGACTATTATTTATTATTATTTTCTACTGCCTTTATTATTATCTGCTATCTTTGATTTGATATTTATTTTCCCCGTGTCTTTGTATATGATGTTTATGCTCAATCTGCTATTACCTATATTATTGTGATCTATATTATTGATGCTGGTATACTGCTCATGATATTTTTTTCTTTATTGTTTTGTGTATTACGACATTCTTCCTGAGTGTCTTTATCATCCACTGTCCCTATACTTTAGTGGGAGCCTTAGGGGCCTTTTTTTGCTTTTTTTCCCCAGTTGCCACAGACATAAATCTTCCCTTTATAGCGCTGTGTTACACTCTTGTAATATATATATAATATATATATATATGTATATATATATATATATATATATATATATATATATATATATATACTGTATATATATATATATATATATATATATATATATATAAAAACAGTCCACAGGGAGCACCGGCTGTGTTGTTTTAAATCTGTGCTTTATTTTATGGTGTAATAAATAAAGCACGGATTTAAAGCAACACGGCGAGTGCTCCCTGTGGGCGGTTTTCTGTATGTATTATTTGGGAGGCACTCCAGATTACAATTGGGCACAGTGATTGCTGGTTCTTTCTGGTTATATATATATATATATATATATATATATATATAATGTATGTATGTGTGTGTATCTCTCTCTCTCTCTCTCTCTCTCACTATATATATATATATATATATATATATATATATAAAATTTAATATATATCTAGAAGGAGAGGTACATTTACATTCATATTCAGTTTTTATTGTTGTTTATTGGAACTTGTCATAAATAGTGGATACAAATATGTTTCCATATACTTTTTACAAAAAAACATTATGCTTTTTTTCAGAAGGTAGGATATAGCAGGGCTGTTCCTTCTCAACCCCCCCTCCCTTGCTTGTATAAGTAATTATCCTCAAGTGCACAATTTTTATACATGGCACCACAAGGTATGGAGTAGGACACTGATAAGGAGGGTGGAGCAGGCTACACTTGGCAACACTAAAGTGTAAGTCATTTTGGAGATTTATGGAAATTTTATTAAAATACTTAAAAGCTTTTTTTACAGTTTTTTTCACACACTGTTTTACCTCAGTTGACACTAGGTCCCAGGTGTTAGAGGGAAAAAAAGCAGGCAAAGGGCTTTAACATAGAGATACATACATATACATGTCTAAAGATGGATATGTATTGATATGTGTGTGTGTATATATATAGAGAGAGAGATAGATAGATATAAGTCTATATTTGTGTACATATGTATTTATGCATTTACTAGTCTTTAAAGCCTGTGTACACAGGACACCCCCCTGACCATGCCCCCATCACGCCCGCTCCCACGTGACCACACCTCAGCCACGCCCGTTCCCGTCGACTACGTTCCCCATCATGTCCGCTCCTGCCCACCCTCTCTGCTGTCTGATCCTCACAGCCTTGACATATCCTTCCTTACGACCAGGTCAGGTATGATTGTCTTGCGCTGCAATCTCTACTGCGCATGACTGCATCGGTCAAACATACCTGGCCTTTTATAATATAGGATATGTGTACATATATATTTACGAACATTTATACAAAAATAAACACATTAATACATATGAACACATATATAGACATATATATTAGTGCATTGGAGCCCTTTGTACTTAAGTAGATTAAAACAGGAAAAATCATATTATGCAATATTCATATTTAATAAAGGTTTTAGCTATGTATTTACTGTAAATATTTCACATTCCAATGTTCTGCACATAGCAGAATATGTTCTATGTATTTCTAAATAGATATTTATATATATATATATATATATATATATATATATATATATATATATATATATCTGTACATATCTATACCTATATATAATCATATATATATATATATATATATATATATGTATAGATATATATTTACCTAAATACCATCAGATATATCTAGAAATATGTATTTATGAATAAATAGAACATATTGTTCTATGTGAAGAACATTGAAATGTGAAATATTAATATTTTCATGTCGAGTTAGCTCACAAGAATATGCGATCGGGTTTGCGCGCGAGTTTCCACTTTTTTGCTCCTTTGACTTCTATGAGTGAATAGGTTATGGCATGGACAATATTGTAAATTTGGCTTTTTGCACAGTTAGTTTGCGAGCGATAACCTTTTACCTTTAACTTGTAATAAAAGTTTTCTTTGAATTCCAAAAACTTAAAATAAAATTCCTGCTTAATAATATGACTAAATTTGGGAATCTTGTGTTACGTTGAATTTAATAGATCTTTTTAACCAAAACATAACTGTTAACCAAAACATTATTTTTTATTTTTGGGTACCTATAAAAACAATGTATAATATTTGCATCCTTATTCTTTCACTTCTTGCATTCTTGCATTGTACTATTACTCAATTTAGACAAAAATAATAAACAATGGTGAGATTCTCTAAAATCAATAGCTGACATTGCCCTTTCCATTTTTCCAGAACTAGATTTAAACATATCTGTTGATATCTGATACGAAGAGAAATATGTGATACCATCCAATCGAATCAAAAGCCTTCTAGACGCCCATTTAACAAGCTCCGTAGTGAGCTTGTGGGCCCGTGTTTCTGGCGAGTCTTCAGACTCGCTAGAAACAGCAGTTATGAAGCACCGGTCTTTAGACTGCTGCTCCATAACCCTGTCCGCCTGCTCTGATGAGGCGGACAGGAATCGCCAGAAATCAACCCGATCGAGTACGATCAGGTTGATTGACACCTCCCTGCTGGCGGCCGATTGGCCGCGAGTCAGCAGGGGGCGGCGTTGCACCAGCAGCTCTTGTGAGCTGCTGGTACAATGTTAAATGCGGAGAGCGTATTGCTCTCTGCATTCAGCGAGGTCTTGCGGGCCTGATCCGCACTGTCCGATCAGGTCCACAAGACCTTTAATAAATAGGCCCCCTAGTGTTAACATTGCAGCATCTTCTTTCTTTACCTGTTTATCCTAATCAAGGCTTCAAAAATAAGATATAACATTTAATTATTTGCAGATATTAGGAGTTCATGATCTGCTAAAGCCCCTCTGGTCTACAGTACATGTATCAGAAATGGTAGTGTTTTTTTTTCAACTTGTTTAGCTAAAATATTGGTTAGGATATTCTAGTCTTGATTTAGAATAGATGTTGGCCTATATGAGATTAGATCAGTATCTACTTTATCTTCTTTAAGTATTAATGTAATAATTGAGTCTGCAAACCTAGATAACAGTTTATTCTCATTGTGCTTCATGACATAAACATTAAAAAGAGAATTAAGGAAATCTGAAATAATTTTTTCCTGGAGATAATTTAGGGGGATATTTATCAAAGGTATGTCAGACCTGATCCAACAGTGCGGATCAGGTCCGACATACCTCGCTGAATGTGGAGAACAATACGCTCTCCGTATTCAGCATTGCACCAGCAGCTCACAAGAGGGGGGGCAACGCCGCCCCCTGCAGACTCGCGGCCAATTGGCCACTAGCAGGGGGTGTCAATCAACTCGATCGTACTCGATCGGGTTGAATTCCGGCGATCTTTGTCTGTCTGCTCAGAGCAGGCGGACAGGTTATGGAGCAGCGGTCTTTAGACCGCTGCTTCATAACTGCTGTGTCTGGCGAGTCTGAAGACTCGCCAGAAACACGGGCCCTCAAGTTCCATCCAGAGCTTGATAAATGGGACTCATAGTCTTGAAGCTTTATTTAGTGTTAAGTTGTTAATAACTTCAACAATCTCCTTCTTTTCTATTGCCCTATTAATAATATTTAAGATGTCTGGAGATATTTTCAGAATAGATAAGTTATCCCAAACAATATTTGGTTTTCTTGATTCTCTTTTTTAATACAATTAAGATTTCTATAATCACACATTTATCTATTATTTCAGCTGGCGATGTAAAATATTTACCGTCTTGAATAATTCAGTTAATATGATTTCTCTTTTTTGAGTCATAACCAGAATAAACAACCATTTACTATCTTTGCTGCCAAAATTATACTATTTCTGCCTATTCCTGCCTCAAAATCAGGAGGCAGTATTAAAAAATAATAATATATGTAACTATTTTGCTGGTGCATTAAAGGGACAGTCTAGTAATTTTAGTATTCTTAGTTGAAAGCTAAACCTAGAAGGCTCATATGCAAATTTCTTAGCCCTTGAAGGTTGCCTCTTATCTGAATGCATTTTAACATTTTCTCACAACTAGAGGGCGATAGTTCATGTGTGCCATATAGATAACATTGTGCTCATGCCCGTGGAGTTACCTAGGAGTCAGCACTGATTGGCTAAGATGCAAGTCTTTCAAAAGAACTGAAATAAGTGGGCGGTCTGCATAGGCTTAAATACAAGGCAATCACAGAGGTAAAAAGTATATTAATATAACTGTGTTGGTTGTGCAAAACTGGGGAATGGGTAATAAAGGGATTATCTATCTTGTTTAACAATAACAATTGTGGTGTAGGCATTCTCTTTAAATGTAGGAAAATATACGCGGATGTAATGTTTCACGCTTCAGGAAGTCATCTTGGCTTGGAATGCTATTCAAAAAGCATGTAAGAATACACACATGATAGTATTCTTGTTGCAAATCTTCGCCATCTTCTTGATGGCGAGCACCATTGTAAGCAGTTGATGAAATATAGCTCTAGGCACACAAAGGACCCCTTTAATTTAAGTTACTGAAAATAAAAATGACTAAAAATTGCTTAAAATAAAAAACATGTGAAAGAAAACCAGAAAATAAAAACAACCCAATTTCAAACGTTCTGTACCATTGTGATTCCTACTTGCAATATCCTTCTGGAGATTTGGCGTCTGCCTGATATTGGTGTAGCTGTCCCCTCTGAGACCTGTGCTGCCAAGATAATGATGTATATTAGGATTACCAATAAAATGTTTATTTCAATAGACTTTAGAAGAAATGTGACCGACATTTGTTATTTTTAAAAAATTGTCCAGAACTGAACATTGTCATTATAAAGGTGGTTTCAAAACAATGTACTTGTTATATGGATAATGTCAAATAGGGGATAACACCCCTATTTTGCATGTTTTGGGGCGCATGTTAAATTTGTGCTCCACTTGTATTCTAGCCCTATACGCTTTATTAATTTTATTTTGTTTATTGTTTATTTTTTCAGGTCAGTTGAGGAAAGAGAAAGGCCTTTTGCATTAGGAATGCAGTTTGTTTTGCTAAGGACGCTTGGTAAGCAATTAATACACATACACATTGCATGCATCACAGTTCTGATTATAAACGTTATATTTATTAATACACATACACATTGCATGCATCACAGTTCTGATTATAAACGCTACATTTATTAATACACATACACATTGCATGCATTACCGTTCTGATTATAAACGCTATATTTATTAATACACATACACATTGCATGCATCACAGTTCTGATTATAAACGTTATATTTATTAATACACATACACATTGCATGCATCACAGTTCTGATTATAAACGTTATATTTATTAATACACATACACATTGCATGCATCACAGTTCTGATTATAAACGTTAAATTGATTAATACACATACACATTGCATGCATCACAGTTCTGATTATAAACGTTAAATTTATTAATACACATTGCATGCATCACAGTTCTGATTATAAACGTTAAATTTATTAATACACATACACATTGCATGCATTACATTTCTGATTATAAACGCTATATTTATTAATACACATACACATTGCATGCATTACATTTCTGATTATAAACGCTATATTTATTAATACACATACACATTGCATGCATTACAGTTCTGATTATAAACGCTATATTTATTAATACACATACACATTGCATGCATAACAGTTCTGATTATAAACGTTAAATTTATTAATACACATACACATTGCATGCATCACAGTTCTGATTATAAACGTTAAATTTATTAATACACATACACATTGCATGCATCACAGTTCTGATTATAAACGTTAAATTTATTAATACACATACACATTGCATGCATTACATTTCTGATTATAAACGCTATATTTATTAATACACATACACATTACATGCATTACCGTTCTGATTATAAACGCTATATTTATTAATACACATACACATTGCATGCATTACATTTCTGATTATAAACGCTATATTTATTAATACACATACACATTGCATGCATAACAGTTCTGATTATAAACGCTATATTTATTAATACACATACACATTACATGCATTACCGTTCTGATTATAAACGCTATATTTATTAATACACATACACATTGCATGCATTACAGTTCTGATTATAAACGTTAAATTTATTAATACACATACACATTACATGCATTACCGTTCTGATTATAAACGCTATATTTATTAATACACATACACTTTGCATGCATTACATTTCTGATTACAAACGCTATATTTATTAATACACATACACATTGCATGCATCACAGTTCTGATTATAAACGCTATATTTATTAATACACATACACATTGCATGCATTACAGTTCTGATTATAAACGTTATATTTATTAATACACATACACATTGCATGCATTACAGTTCTGATTATAAACGCTATATTTATTAATACACATACACATTGCATGCATTACAGTTCTGATTATAAACGTTATATTTATTAATACACATACACATTGCATGCATTACATTTCTGATTATAAACGCTATATTTATTAATACACATACACATTGCATGCATCACAGTTCTGATTATAAACGCTATATTTATTAATACACATACACATTGCATGCATTACAGTTCTGATTATAAACGCTATATTTATTAATACACATACACATTGCATGCATTACCGTTCTGATTATAAACGCTATATTTATTAATACACATACACATTGCATGCATTACAGTTCTGATTATAAACGTTATATTTATTAATACACATACACATTGCATGCATTACAGTTCTGATTATAAACGCTATATTTATTAATACACATACACATTACATGCATTACAGTTCTGATTATAAACGCTATATTTATTAATACACATACACATTACATGCATTACCGTTCTGATTATAAACGTTATATTTATTAATACACATACACATTGCATGCATCACAGTTCTGATTATAAACGTTATATTTATTAATGCACATACACATTACATGCATTACAGTTCTGATTATAAACGCTATATTTATTAATGCACATACACATTACATGCATTACAGTTCTGATTATAAACGCTATATTTATTAATACACATACACATTACATGCATTACCGTTCTGATTATAAACGCTATATTTATTAATACACATACACATTGCATGCATTACAGTTCTGATTATAAACGTTAAATTTATTAATATACATACACATTACATGCATTACAGTTCTGATTATAAACGTTTTATTTATTAATACACATACACATTGCATGCATTACAGTTCTGATTATAAACGTTAAATTTATTAATATACATACACATTGCATGCATTACAGTTCTGATTATAAACGCTATATTTATTAATACACATACACATTACATGCATTACAGTTCTGATTATAAACGTTAAATGTATTAATATACATACACATTGCATGCATTACAGTTCTGATTATAAACGCTATATTTATTAATACACATACACATTACATGCATCACAGTTCTGATTATAAACGCTATATTTATTAATACACATACACATTGCATGCATTACAGTTCTGATTATAAACGTTATATTTATTAATACACATACACATTGCATGCATTACAGTTCTGATTATAAACGTTAAATTTATTAATATACATACACATTACATGCATTACAGTTCTGATTATAAACGCTATATTTATTAATATACATACACTTTGCATGCATTACATTTCTGATTACAAACGCTATATTTATTAATACACATACACATTGCATGCATTACAGTTCTGATTATAAACGCTATATTTATTAATACACATACACATTGCATGCATTACAGTTCTGATTATAAACGCTATATTTATTAATATACATACACTTTGCATGCATTACATTTCTGATTACAAACGCTATATTTATTAATACACATACACATTACATGCATTACAGTTCTGATTATAAACGCTATATTTATTAATACACATACACATTGCATGCATTACAGTTCTGATTATAAACGTTACATTTATTAATACACATACACATTGCATGCATTACAGTTCTGATTATAAACGCTATATTTATTAATACACATACACATTGCATGCATTACAGTTCTGATTATAAACGTTATATTTATTAATACACATACACATTGCATGCATTACAGTTCTGATTATAAACGTTAAATTTATTAATATACATACACATTGCATGCATTACAGTTCTGATTATAAACGCTATATTTATTAATACACATACACATTACATGCATTACCGTTCTGATTATAAACGCTATATTTATTAATACACATACACATTGCATGCATTACAGTTCTGATTATAAACGCTATATTTATTAATACACATACACATTGCATGCATTACAGTTCTGATTATAAACGTTACATTTATTAATACACATACACATTGCATGCATTACAGTTCTGATTATAAACGCTATATTTATTAATACACATACACATTACATGCATTACAGTTCTGATTATAAACGTTAAATTTATTAATACACATACACATTGCATGCATTACATTTCTGATTATAAACGCTATATTTATTAATACACATACACATTACATGCATTACATTTCTGATTATAAACGCTATATTTATTAATACACATACACATTGCATGCATTACAGTTCTGATTATAAACGCTATATTTATTAATACACATACACATTACATGCATTACATTTCTGATTATAAACGCTATATTTATTAATACACATACACATTGCATGCATTACATTTCTGATTATAAACGCTATATTTATTAATACACATACACATTACATGCATTACATTTCTGATTATAAACGCTATATTTATTAATACACATACACATTGCATGCATTACATTTCTGATTATAAACGCTATATTTATTAATACACATACACATTACATGCATCACAGTTCTGATTATAAACGCTATATTTATTAATACACATACACATTGCATGCATTACATTTCTGATTATAAACGCTATATTTATTAATACACATACACATTGCATGCATTACATTTCTGATTATAAACGCTATATTTATTAATACACATACACATTGCATGCATTACATTTCTGATTATAAACGTTATATTTATTAATACACATACACATTACATGCATTACAGTTCTGATTATAAACGCTATATTTATTAATACACATACACATAGCATGCATTACAGTTCTGATTATAAACGTTAAATTTATTAATATACATACACATTGCATGCATTACAGTTCTGATTATAAACGTTATATTTATTAATACACATACACATTGCATGCATTACAGTTCTGATTATAAACTTTAAATTTATTAATATACATACACATTGCATGCATTACAGTTCTGATTATAAACGCTATATTTATTAATACACATACACATTACATGCATCACAGTTCTGATTATAAACGCTATATTTATTAATACACATACACATTGCATGCATCACAGTTCTGATTATAAACGCTATATTTATTAATACACATACACATTGCATGCATTACAGTTCTGATTATAAACGTTATATTTATTAATACACATACACATTGCATGCATTACAGTTCTGATTATAAACGCTATATTTATTAATACACATACACATTGCATGCATAACAGTTCTGATTATAAACGCTATATTTATTAATACACATACACATTGCATGCATTACAGTTCTGATTATAAACGCTATATTTATTAATACACATACACATTGCATGCATTACAGTTCTGATTATAAACGTTATATTTATTAATACACATACACATTGCATGCATCACAGTTCTGATTATAAACGCTATATTTATTAATACACATACACATTGCATGCATTACAGTTCTGATTATAAACGTTACATTTATTAATACACATACACATTGCATGCATCACAGTTCTGATTATAAACGCTATATTTATTAATACACATACACATTGCATGCATCACAGTTCTGATTATAAACGCTATATTTATTAATACACATACACATTGCATGCATTACAGTTCTGATTATAAACGCTATATTTATTAATACACATACACATTACATGCATCACAGTTCTGATTATAAACGCTATATTTATTAATACACATACACATTGCATGCATTACAGTTCTGATTATAAACGTTACATTTATTAATACACATACACATTACATGCATTACAGTTCTGATTATAAACGCTATATTTATTAATACACATACACATTGCATGCATTACATTTCTGATTATAAACGTTACATTTATTAATACACATACACATTGCATGCATTACAGTTCTGATTATAAACGTTACATTTATTAATACACATACACATTACATGCATTACATTTCTGATTACAAACGCTATATTTATTAATACACATACACATTGCATGCATCACAGTTCTGATTATAAACGCTATATTTATTAATACACATACACATTACATGCATTACCGTTCTGATTATAAACGTTATATTTATTAATACACATACACATTGCATGCATTACAGTTCTGATTATAAACGCTATATTTATTAATACACATACACATTGCATGCATCACAGTTCTGATTATAAACGCTATATTTGTTAATACACATACACATTGCATGCATTACCGTTCTGATTATAAACGCTATATTTATTAATACACATACACATTGCATGCATCACAGTTCTGATTATAAACGTTATATTTATTAATATACATACACATTGCATGCATCACTGTTCTGATTATAAACGCTATATTTATTAATACACATACACATTGCATGCATTACAGTTCTGATTATAAACGCTATATTTATTAATACACATACACATTGCATGCATTACAGTTCTGATTATAAACGCTATATTTATTAATACACATACACATTGCATGCATTACATTTCTGATTATAAACGCTATATTTATTAATACACATACACATTGCATGCATTACAGTTCTGATTATAAACGCTATATTTATTAATACACATACACATTGCATGCATTACATTTCTGATTATAAACGCTATATTTATTAATACACATACACATTGCATGCATCACAGTTCTGATTATAAACGCTATATTTATTAATACACATGCACATTACATGCATTACAGTTCTGATTATAAACGCTATATTTATTAATACACATACACATTGCATGCATTACAGTTCTGATTATAAACGCTATATTTATTAATACACATACACATTGCATGCATTACAGTTCTGATTATAAACGCTATATTTATTAATACACATACACATTGCATGCATTACCGTTCTGATTATAAACGCTATATTTATTAATACACATACACATTGCATGCATTACAGTTCTGATTATAAACGCTATATTTATTAATACACATACACATTGCATGCATTACATTTCTGATTATAAACGCTATATTTATTAATACACATACACATTACATGCATTACAGTTCTGATTATAAACGCTATATTTATTAATACACATACACATTACATGCATTACATTTCTGATTATAAACGCTATATTTATTAATACACATACACATTGCATGCATTACAGTTCTGATTATAAACGCTATATTTATTAATACACATACACATTGCATGCATTACAGTTCTGATTATAAACGTTATATTTATTAATACACATACACATAGCATGCATTACAGTTCTGATTATAAACGCTATATTTATTAATACACATACACATTGCATGCATTACAGTTCTGATTATAAACGCTATATTTATTAATACACATACACATTGCATGCATTACAGTTCTGATTATAAACGCTATATTTATTAATACACATACACATTGCATGCATTACAGTTCTGATTATAAACGCTATATTTATTAATACACATACACATTGCATGCATCACAGTTCTGATTATAAACGCTATATTTATTAATACACATACACATTGCATGCATTACAGTTCTGATTATAAACGCTATATTTATTAATACACATACACATTACATGCATTACAGTTCTGATTATAAATGCTATATTTATTAATACACATACACATTGCATGCATTACAGTTCTGATTATAAACGCTATATTTATTAATACACATACACATTGCATGCATTACAGTTCTGATTATAAACGTTACATTTATTAATACACATACACATTGCATGCATCACAGTTCTGATTATAAACGCTATATTTATTAATACACATACACATTACATGCATCACAGTTCTGATTATAAACGCTATATTTATTAATACACATACACATTACATGCATCACAGTTCTGATTATAAACGCTATATTTATTAATACACATACACATTGCATGCATTACAGTTCTGATTATAAACGTTACATTTATTAATACACATACACATTGCATGCATCACAGTTCTGATTATAAACGCTATATTTATTAATACACATACACATTGCATGCATTACCGTTCTGATTATAAACGCTATATTTATTAATACACATACACATTGCATGCATAACAGTTCTGATTATAAACGCTATATTTATTAATACACATACACATTGCATGCATTACCGTTCTGATTATAAACGCTATATTTATTAATACACATACACATTACATGCATTACAGTTCTGATTATAAATGTGAAATTTAATGTGGTACAGAGTTACCTATATTTCTTGCAAAGTGAAGAAATCAAAGTGCCTCTAGAGTGGTTATTGGAATGAGTACAGTCAGTTAGCGTTGATTAATGAAATGTAAATTAAATGGAAGTAATAAATAGAATTTGAAATACAAAGCAGTGCATGTCATACTCTGTTATTAATGGGATAGGAAACAGAATTTTTTTCTTTCATGATTCAGCTAGAGCATGCAATTTTAAGCAACTTTCTAATTTACTCCTATTATCAATTTTTCTTCGTTCTCTTGGTATCTTTATTTGAAAAAGCTTAGGAAAAAATGCTTTCTTGTGCATGCAACCTGACACTTATACAGCAGTAGTCTGTGCATGCTAATTCTACTTTTGTTTGTTCTCCAAGTGCCAATTACATCAAAAAGTATTACCTGTACTCACAAGAACAAATTACACATATTTCCCTTTAAAGTAATGTATAATGACCAAAAATGCAAAATAGCCAAGAGGAAAGCAAATAATGAAAAACTAGCCAAGTTTTTATAGCAGTGACACATGGAATCACACTACTATTTTAGAAAATATTTATATAAGTTATGGATTTAGATATACAGTATATTTTATATTGTATATAAATAAGTTTCAAACTATGTAATTCACAATAGATCATCAATACAGTTTGACAAATGTGTGCTAAGGGTTTAAAATCTATAATAAATGTAATTTGAATACAGTCTTGAAGATCTAAATAGCAAATCAATTAGGTTTCCACTAGGTGGTGCTATTAGATCAGTGTTCTTCAAGCTTCTATCAGTACAAGCAAGTGAAATAATAAAACATTTACGGTTAGATTACGGGTTTTGCGTTATGAGTGAAAAAGCTGCGTTATGGCTCTTTTTCACTACCGCTGGTATTACGAGTTTTGCAGGTATAGGTGTACTGCACACTTTTTTGGCCGTAATGCAACGTAACTACTGCAGCTTTAAAAAAAGTCCTTTTTCAATGGGACTTCCATAGCGCCGGTATTATGAGTTTGCCTGTCCGGCCAAAAAGTGAGCGGTACAGCCTATAACTACAAGATCCGTACCGTAAACTCAAAGTCAGTAGTTATAGGTTTTACGCTACAAAGCTGTAGCATAAAACTCATAACTAAAGTGCTAAAAAGTACACTAACACCCATAAACTACCTATTAACCCCTAAACCGAGGCCCTCCGGCAACGCAAACACTATAATAAAAATATTAACCCCTAATCTGCCGCTCCCGACATCGCCCGCCACTATAGTAAACATATTAACCCCTAAACCGCCATACTCCCGCATCGCAAACACTAGTTAAATATTATTAACCCCTAATCTGCTGTCCCTAGCATCGCCACAACCTACATTACTGTTATTAACCCCTAATCTGCTGCCCACAAAATCGCCACCACTATACTAAAGTTATTAACCCCTAAACCTAACCCTAAGTCTAACCCTAACACCCCCTAACTTTAATATAATTAAAATAAATCTACAGGTGAAACTCAAAAAATTAGAATATCGTGCAAAAGTTCATTTATTTCACTAATGCAACTTAAAAGGTGAAACTAATATATTAGATAGACTCATTACATGCAAAGCAAGATAGTTCAAGCCGTGATTTGTCATAATTGTGATGATTATGGCTTACAGCTCATGAAAACCCCAAATCCACAATCTCAGAAAATTAGAATATTGTGAAAAGGTGCAATATTCTAGGCTCAAAGTGTCCCACTCTAATCAGCTAATTAAGCCATAACACCTGCAAAGGGTTCCTGAGCCTTTAAATGGTCTCTCAGTCTGGTTCAGTAGGAATCACAATCATGGGAAAGACTGCTGACCTGACAGTTGTGCAGAAAACCATAATTGACACCCTCCATAAGGAGGGAAAGCCTCAAAAGGTAATTGCAAAAGAAGTTGGATGTTCCCAAAGTGCTGTATCAAAGCACATTAATAGAAAGTTATGTGGAAGGGAAAAGTGTGGAAGAAAAAGGTGCACAAGCAGCAGGGATGACCGCAGCCTGGAGAGGATTGTCAGAAAAAGGCCATTCAAATGTGTTGGGGACTTTCACAAGAGCCACCACACACAGACGGATCCTGGATATGGGCTTCAAATGTCGTATTCCTCTTGTCAAGCCACTCCTGAACAACAAACAACGTCAGATGCGTCTTACCTGGGCTAAAAATAAACAGACCTGGTCTGTTACTCAGTGGTCCAAAGTCCTCTTTTCTGATGAGAGCAAATTTTGCATCTCATTTGGAAACCAAGGACCCAGAGTATGGAGGAAGAATGGAGAGGCACACACTGCAAGATGCTTGAAGTCCAGTGTGAGGTTTCCACAGTCTGTGTTGATTTGGGGAGCCATGTCATCTGCTGGTGTTGGTCCACTGTGCTTCATTAAGTCCAGGGTCTTCATGCTTCCTTCCACAGACAAGCTCTATGGGAATGCTGACTTCATTTTCCAGCATTACTTGGCACCTGCCCAAACTGCCAAAAGCACCAAAACCTGGTTCAGTGACCGTGGGATTACTGTGCTTGATTGGCCAGCAAACTCGCCTGACCTGAACCCCATAGAGAATCTATGGGGCATTGCCAAGAGAAAGATGAGAGACATGAGACTGAACAATGCAGAAGAGCTGATGGCCGCTATTGAAGCATCCTGGTCTTCCATAACACCTCAGCAGTGCCACAGGCTGATATCTTCCATGCCACGCCGCATTGAGGCAGTAATTGCTGCAAAAGGGGCCCAAACCAAGTACTGAGTACATACAGTATGCATGCTTATACTTTTCAGAGGTCCGATATTGTTCTACAGATATGTACAATCCTTGTTTTATTGATTGAATGTAATATTCTAATTTTCTGATATTTGGGGTTTTCATGAGCTGTAAGCCATAATCATCACAATTATGACAAATCACAGCTTGAACTATCTTGCTTTGCATGTAATGAGTCTATCTCATATATTAGTTTCA